>NW_027195047.1:0-95000 GCF_038502225.1 Cherax quadricarinatus
TCTGTTAGTTCAATCTTTGGAAAATTACCTACAGCCGATAGTTAAATCTTGGAAATATTACCTGCAGCTAATAGTTATATCTTGTGAGTATTACCTGCAGCTGTTTGATAAATACTGTGAATATTTTATGTAATTGTTACTTCAGTCATGAGAATTTTACGTTGTCGTGTAAATCTTACGAAAGTTAAATCTTAAGATCATTGCACTTATTACTATTAAACTTTGCAAATATTACTTACCGCTGTTAGTTAAATTTTGAGAACTTTATGTGAACTAATCAGTTCAATTAATACACTAACTCCTTCATTAATTTGGAAAATTAGGACATTTACAGCCCAGACTAAATTCAAGTATTTCATTAAGAAGCATCAGCTGTGACGCTAAACAGAAAAGGAATTTTCTTATTTTTCCAGAAAGATCAATATCGTGAACATAGGAAAGTTTATCATTAAATTTAATGACGTCCTAAGTTGTGCCTTTTTATCAGTTCTTTTTTTTCTCATTTTTATTTTCAAATTCTTGATAATCATTTAATAAAAAATATCCAATTTTTAATTTTTAAGAATATCGAATTTACTAAAATTATCTTAAAAACGGCAAATTGTTATCTACATAATTCTAAATAAATACAGGAATAAATAAAGAGAATTTAAATACCGTGCTAAAAATATCCAGCCAAGACAGGACTCGAAGCAATGGTTTAAGTTGGAAAAATTCAGATTCAGGAAGGATATAGGAAAGCACTGGTTTAGCAATAGAGTTGTGGATGAGTGGAACGAACTCCCGAGTACCGTCATAGAAGCTAAAACTTTTGCAGTTTTAAAAATAGGTTGGATAAATACATGAGTGGGTGTGAGTTGGACCTGACTAGCTTGTGCTAATAGGTCCGATGCCGTGCTCCTTAATATAAGTTGATATATCTGGCCTGACTAGGTGGGTCATTGGTTTTAGCCAGGAGGTGACTTGGACCTGCCTCGAATGGGCCAGTAGGCCTGCTACAGTGTTCCTTCTTTCTTATGTTCTTATGTAGTAAATACATGTGAATATGGTAACATGCGGTGGTAGACAATACAGTAGCAGAGGGAAACATCATGGTAGCAGATGGGAAGATCATGGAAATAGATGGTAAGTGTATGGAAATATGAAGTACATGAACGTAGGTGGGAAGTAAATAGGAGTATATGGAAATTACGTAAATGCATATGAGCAATATATGGGAAATACCTAGGTAATTATTAGGAACTTAAGACAAATCTTTAAAACTTGGAATTATAGGATGAAATGGTTGTAATTATGACCATAATTATTAAAGGGGTGGACCGGTAAGCCAGCGGAAGGCCTCGGTCAGATGACCTAAGGTTTCAAAGGCGGGTCATTATCTCATCAAGACCCGCGTCAGGAAACACTTGTCCTGTTTCCTGGAGAACCTTACCTAACCTAACCTGTTATTGTAGGGAAGTAGGTGGGAGGTACACAGAAGTACATGGAAGTACATCATGGAATATGGAAATGGCAAAGTGTTGACGAACTGAGTGTGCATCTTATCAGACAGCATCTTATCAGACAGCATCTTATCAGACAGCATCTTATCAGACAGCAGCTATTCCATCATTCACAGAGTACAGACTTAGAAGTTGATGTCTGGAAAACTTTATCTTACACTCAGGTCCCCCGTGGGAGTGCAACCAAGAAGTTGCTCTGGGAAACTTAATCTTGCACTCCCACCTCCCCGTGGGAGTGCAAGCAACTTAAAGCTGCACTCCCTACTCCTCCCTGGCTCCAGGAAAAACACGTACGCCCTCAACTTTAGTAACTTCACCCAGCAGTTAATCTCAGGGAATGTAAATTCCACAACATAATTGTTGCTTTTATAATTTGGAAAATTTCTAAGGATCTTTCCTTTTGCTGTCCAGTCTTAGTAAATTAGAAAGAAAATCTGACTGGCAAAAACTATTAAGAAACACAGAGACGTAAAAATATGTTTTTTCTTGAATGTAAGTTGAAATTTTTAAGGTTTAGCTACACACTATTTTTGTATGAGACTGAAGGATGATACTATAATTTGTGGCCGAATGGAAAATTATTAACTGGCTTAGATGATGCTATAATTTGTGGCCGGATGGAAAATTATTAACTGGCTTAGATGATGCTATAATTTGTGGCCGGATGGAAAACTATTAACTGGCTTAGATGATGCTATAATTTGTGGCCGAATGGAAAATTATTAACTGGCTTAGATGATGCTATAATTTGTGGCCGAATGGAAAATTATTAACTGGCTTAGATGATGCTATAATTTGCGGCCGAATGGAAAATTATTAACTGGCTTAGATGATGCTATAATTTGTGGCCGAATGGAAAATTATTAACTGGCTTAGATGATACTATAATTTGTGGCCGAATGGAAAAATTTTAAGTGGCTTCTATGAACAGTCTTAGGACTGGGTGACAAAGCCGTCCTGGGTGGTTCCTGGAGACCAGTCTATCTACTTGTCTCAACTAACTAAAGAAGAGAAGCTGATTAACTGCTGTGTATATTTTGTAAATAAAAAACGGTGAGTTTAGTCTTGTTGATTATTCATCTTCAGAGATGAAAGCATCCCTGGCAAGAAAGTCACCCCAGCATCCCTGACAAGTCAGCCCAGCATCCCTGGCAAGAAAGTCAGCCCAGCATCCCTGGCAAGTCAGCCCAGCATCCCTGGCAAGAAAGTCATCCCAGCATCCCTGGCAAGAAAGTCAGCCCAGCATCCCTGGCAAGAAAGTCAGCCCAGCATCCCTGGCAAGAAAGTCAGCCCATTATCCCTGGCAAGAAAGTCAGCCCAGCATTCCTGGCAAGAAAGTCAGCCCAGCATCCCTGGCAAGAAAGTCAGCCCATTATCCCTGGCAAGAAAGTCAGCCCAGCATTCCTGGCAAGAAAGTCAGCCCAGCATCCCTGGCAAGAGAGTCAGCCCAGCATCCCTGACAAGAAAGTCACCCCAGCATCCCTGGCAAGAAAGTCAGCCCAGCATTCCTGGCAAGAAAGTCAGCCCAGCATCCCTGGCAAGAGAGTCACCCCAGCATCCCTGGCAAGAGAGTCAGCCCAGCATCCCTGGCAAGAAAGTCAGCCCAGCATCCCTGGCAAGAAAGTCAGCCCAGCATCCCTGGCAAGACAGCCCAGCATCCCTGGCAAGAAAGTCAGCCCAGCATCCCTGGCAAGAAAGTCAGCCCAGCATCCCTGGCAAGAAAGTCAGCCCAGCATCCCTGGCAAGTCAGCCCAGCATCCCTGACAAGAAAGTCACCCCAGCATCCCTGGCAAGAAAGTCACCCCAGCATCCCTGGCAAGAAAGTCAGCCCAGCATCCCTGACAAGAAAGTCAGCCCAGCATCCTTTGCAAGAAAGTCAGCCCAGCATCCCTGGCAAGAAAGTCAGCCCAGCATCCCTGACAAGAAAGTCACCCCAGCATCCCTGGCAAGAAAGTCAGCCCAGCATCCCTGGCAAGGAAGTCAGCCCAGCATCCCTGGCAAGAAAGTCAGCCCAGCATCCCTGGCAAGAAAGTCAGCCCAGCATCCCTGGCAAGAAAGTCAGCCCAGCATCCCTGGCAAGGAAGTCAGCCCAGCATCCCTGGCAAGAAAGTCAGCCCAGCATCCCTGACAAGAAAGTCAGCCCAGCATCCCTGGCAAGAAAGTCAGCCCAGCATCCCTGGCAAGAAAGTCAGCCCAGCATCCCAGGCAAGAAAGTCAGCCCAGCATCCCTGGCAAGAAAGTCAGCCCAGCATCCCTGGCAAAAAAGTCAGCCCAGCATCCCTGGCAAGAAAGTCAGCCCAGCATCCCTGACAAGAAAGTCAGCCCAGCATCCCTGGCAAGAAAGTCAGCCCAGCATCCCTGACAAGAAAGTCAGCCCAGCATCCCTGGCAAGAAAGTCAGCCCAGCATCCCTGGCAAGAAAGTCAGCCCAGCATCCCTGACAAGAAAGTCAGCCCAGCATCCCTGGCAAGAAAGTCAGCCCAGCATCCCTGGCAAGAAAGTCAGCCCAGCATCCCTGACAAGAAAGTCAGCCCAGCATCCCTGGCAAGAAAGTCAGCCCAGCATCCCTCCACCTAATCACGAACTTTCCGTAAAAAGTGTGTGTAGGGATTTTTCTTGCTTGTGAGACTGAAGGATGAGCAAACATTACGCCATATACGCTGTGTAGGTGTTGAGTTACGTAGACCAGGTATTCCTCGGATGTTTGTCCAACTACACACACTTGGTATACTCTGCGTAAATGTTTGACTAGTCAGGATAAGTATATTTTGTGTGTGCTAAGCTAGACTAATCTGACCATACCTTACCACCTAATTTAAATGGAACTTATCTAATCTAACCTAACCGAACCTTATTTAACCTAACCCTTAATCAAATTTTCAACAACATAACTTAACCAAACCTTTCCTAACTTAGCTGAACCTTACTTAACCGAACATTCTTTAAATGAACTTAATCGAACCTGTGATGTAGTTCAGCAGGGCTTGTGAGGTCTCTGGGGAGACCTAATTTAACCAATTAATGGTCACACCTTGCCTTGGCAAATGTCTGTAGCCACGCCCACGTCTGAGGTCTTTTGTTCTTGACGGCGTCAAATCCAGGCGTCAGGTCGTACACGTGGTTGTGAAGGGTGTTTGGACCACGATATAAGCCCAAGGAACAGCTGAGCAGAGAGATTCGTGCGGAGCTGCTGCTGGGGTGCAGGGCTCGGGAGAAGGCTGCTGAAGTCTCTGGAGGAGACTGTTGGAGGCATTGGGCAGAGTACTGGCTTGGTGCATTACTCGTGCTGTATAGGTCTTGGGACCTGTGGCTTAGTTCCTGTAGTGAACTGTCCTCTGTACTATATTGTAAGTTATATTCATTTTCGTCAAGTTGATTGTATTTCCCTGTCTCACTGCTTATGTGTACCACCCCATTTATCTAAACCACAATAATGCTCTGTTCCCAAATATATTATTGTACAAAGACTTAATAATAAACTGTGTTTGAGTAGAATAGTAATATTCACTGCCCACCGTTATTTATTCTTTTTTCTTATATTTTATTATGTTTATATGAGTGAAGAATGGGCGAGGCATATGTTAGTGAGTAGTGTAGAGTTAATGAGAGTGTCGTGGTGGTCACCACTGACCTGTCATTACCTACCTACCTCCGCTAATCATCTCACTCCTACCACCTCGCCTGCCTCTCCCCTGCCTACATAATCCCTTACTCCCATATTCCCCACTTATATCCTATTCAATCATTACCCCCCTACATGACAAACCTTTCGTATCCTAGCTTAAGTAAACGTTAATTAAACCAAACTTAACCGAATTACCATCTTTATGCAGTGATCGTAACTGTACAATATTTAAATAAAAGGAGATAGTCTTCAATATATTCTCTAGGACTTTTCCACCCGTCCCCTCCCCCGTCCTCAACCTTTCCTAAGAGAGGTTTTATATATTTTTCGGAGAATATTGAAAGCTGCTGCTGCTGCTGCAGAACAGTTGGAGAGACGGACACCAGACTTACTTCTTAAGGGATCTATCGAGTGCAATATAAGTATCAGAATTCTGCATACGTTTATTACTTACTCTCATGTAATTTTCTTTCTTCACAATGGCAGTCAACGAGTCCTTGTCTGCCTTGTTTACTACAATGTCGGGATTATTAACTAGACCAAAGAGAGATCGCCTTTCATCATACGTAGACTAGTCTATATTTTGCTAGTTTCCCCTTAACCCCGTCTCACACAGCTCGACCTCACAGTAGTTTATCAACTGGAACATCACAACACAGGCTGTATGCATTATAATTCTGTGTTGTGATCTTATAATTGATGAATTACTGTGGGATTGAGCTGTGTGTGACGTGATTAAGTAATAAGTCTGGTGTCCGTCTCACCAGTAACACAGTTTTTTTGCTTTTATTAATTACTACTCAATATAATTTACATTATAGATTCCTAGATTCTATTAGTTTTGTTGTAAGTCATTTTTATGTAGCAACGAAAGCATAGTTTGCTCTTTTTCATTAAGTTGCTACGTATAATGACTTACAATAAAATTTGTAAACTCTGGTAATGCATAAGGTAAATTGTATGGAGAAGTAATTAAGAATAACCAAACACTGTATTACTGATAATTAAGACACTTGTGCAACATTTGGGTATCTTTCTTCTGGAAACGTTTCGCCAGCCAGTGGCTTCTTCAGTCCAATGCAGAGAAACAGTAGATGAGGAGGAGTTTGAGGTAATCAGTCCCCTCAGCCTAGAGTCGATGTGTTCAGAACATCAATCATAATAAAAGTGCAGCATATTCGAGATGGAGCTGATATATTGCAGACAGATGAGGAAGTGCAGAGTGGTAGGCGGAGTCACTGTTGGAAAAATCTTACTTGTTGAAATAGGTTGTGTCTGTAGGTTAGGCAAGCTTTGAAGAATTCTCTGAATATGAACCATTTAAAATAATAATAATAATAATAATAATAATAATAATAATAATAATATCTTTATTTCTACAAGTACATGTACAAGGTATACAGGCCTAGGTGACATCAATGACATACTACTATATAGAAAGCCACTTGTTATGCGGAGCATTTCGGGGAAATTTGGTCAATTTTGTCACAGGATGCGACCCACACCAGTCCACTAACACCCAGGTACCCATTTTATACTGGTGGGTGAACATGGACAGCAGGTGTCTTATTGAAACATGTCCTAATGTTTTCCAGCCGTACCGGGAATTCGAACTCCGGACCTCAATGTGTCAGCTGGGTGCGCTAGCGATGGTGCTACGTAAACTCTGTCAGACACAGCAACAACTTGGGATCTTCATGCAGGAAATTCCTGAAAACTTACCTAACCTGTAAGCACAACTTACTTGCACTAGTAAAACTGACCCACTAGTGACTCGGCCCATCACTCTTTGTGCTACCTCATCCCTCTGTAATATATAAGTTCCAAATTCACGAATATGTTGGACATTTATCAAGATTGATGGACTAAACACATCGACTTCAGGCTGATGGATTGATTACCTCAAACTCCTCCTTCTAATCTGCTGTTTCTCTGCATTGGACTGAGGAAGCCACTGAATGGAGAAACGCCTCAAGAATGATAATACCCCATTGTTGCACAAGTGTCTTATTTAGCAACTCGGTTTCATAGACCACTTATTCAGAGTTGTATTACTGGTGCAACCACCACCACCACCACCACCACCACCACCACCACAACCACCACTACCACCACTACCACCACCACCACCACTAACACCAGCACCACCACCTCCATCACCACCACTACCACCACCACCTCCACCACCAACACCACTACCACCACTACCACTGCCACGTCCACCACCAGCACCACCATCACCACCACCACAACCACTACCACCACCTCCACCACTACCATCATCACCACCACCACCACTACTACCTCCACCACCATCACCACCACCATTACCACCACCACCACCATTACCTCCACCACCATCACCACCACCACCACCACCAGCACCACCACCTCCACCACCACAACGACTACCACCACCTCCACCACCATCACCACCACCATCATCACCATCACCACAACCACCACCACCATCACTACCACCACTACCCCCACCACATCCACCACCACCACAACTACCACTTCCACCACCACCACCACTACCACCACAACCACCACCACCTCCACCACCAGCACTACCACCACTAACACCACCACCACCACCACCAGCACCACCATCACTACCACTACCACCACCACCACCACCACCACCACCACCACTACCACCACCACCACTATCATCACTAGCACCACCACCTCCACCACTACCACCACCACCACAACGACTACCACCACCTCAACCACTACCACTGCCACAACCATCACCACCACCACCACAACCACCACCACCACCACCACCATCATTACCACCACTACCCCCACCACCTCCACCACCACCACAACTACCACCTCCACCACCACCACCACCACTACCACCACCACCACTAGCACCACCACCACCACCACTAACACCACCATCACTACCACCACCACCAGCACCACCACAACCACCACCACCACCACTTCCACCACCACCACTACCACCACCACCTCCACCACTAGCACCAGCACCACCACCACTAACACCAACACCACCACCACCACCACCACCACCACCATCACCACTACCACCACCACTACCACCACCACCACCACTACCCCCACCACCATCACCAACACCACCACCACCACCTCCACCACCTGACATACTGCTTGGTCCTTCTTCCCTTATACCTGGAGTTTACCTGGAGGTTATTCCGGGGATCAACGCCCCCGCGGCCTGGTCCATGACCAGGCCTCCCGGTGAATCAGGGCCTGATCAACCAGGCTTTTACTGCTGGCCGCACGCAGTCCAAAGTACGAGCCACAGCCCGGCTGATCCAGCACTGACTTTAGGTATCTGTCCAGCTCTCTCTTGAAGGCAGCCAGAGGTTTATTGGTAATTCCCCTAATGCTTGATGGGAGGCTGTTGAACAGCCTTAGGCCCCGTACGCTTATGGTGTTTTCTCTTAGTGTACCAATGGCGCCCCTACTTTTAATTGGGGGTATTTTGCATTGCCTGCCCAGTCTTTTACTTTCGTAGGGAGTGATTTGTGTGTGCAGATTTGGGACCATTCCTTCCAGGATTTTCCAAGTGTAGATTATGATATATCTCTCCTCCTGCGTTCCAACGAGTACAAGTCAAGTGCTTCCAAGCGTTCCCAGTAGTTAAAATGCTTGACAGAACTTAGAGGTGCAGTAAAGGATCTCTGTACACTCTCTAGGTCTGCAATTTCACCAGATTTGAATGGAGATGTTAATGTACAGCAGTATTCCAGCCTAGAGAGAACAAGTGATTTGAAAAGGATCGTCATTGTCTTGGCATCTCTCGTTTTGAACGTTCTCATTATCCATCCTATCATTTTCATTGCACTTGTGATCGTGGCACTGTTGTGATCTTTGAAAGTGAGATCCTCAGACATTACTACTCCCAGGTCCCTTACATTATTTTTCCGCTCTATTGTATGGCCAGAGTTTGTAGTATACTCTGTTCTAGTTATTATCTCCTCCAGTTTTCCATAACGGAGTAGTTGGAATTTGTCCTCATTGAACATCATATTGCTTACCGTTGCCCACTTGCAGCCTCATGCAGATCCTAGTATCATCCCCAAAGGATGATACGGTGCTGTGATGTATATCTCTGTCTATGTCTGATATGAGGATGAGGAACAAGACGGGGGCGAGTACTGTGCCTTGTGGAACAGAGCTCTTCACTATGACAGTATTACAAAAAAAAGTGATTTTTAAAGATGGTGGGTTTACTCATTTCGTAATAAAGAGTTCGGGATACATAATACAACATTAAAATAAATTAATCTTTAATATAATATAAAAACAACTTTCTTTGGTCTAGAGGTATTTGAACTAACATCTGATAATATATACATGTTACAATAATAAATTATTAGCATCTTAAAATAATATATATATCTATGCTAAAATAATAAATTATAAATAACATTTGTATAATAATAAATTATAATCAACTGCGTTTCTCACGACACTTATCCGAGTTGTGACGCTTTCTCCACCGTGTCACTTGACACCCTTTTCTCCGTGTAATACACACTCTCACAACCGTGTCACACTTGACACCCTTGTCTCTGCGTCACACTACCCGCATAGCGTCTTTGTCGAGGCCAGTCACATGACACTATTCAATGTACACTACAACCAGGCCATCTTCAGTGTCACACGACACCCTTTTCTTCTCAGTGTTCCACTACAGTCCTGTAGCATATCTCAGTGTTCCACTCCATCATACTTCCCTAAGTGTCACACTACGGTCCTGGCCCAGTTCAGTGTAACACTCCAACCTTTTCTTCATGTAAGGTCCCACTAAACAGCATCAGATGACTCCGGCCCACAGTTGATAAGCGCAGGCGGTGAGTCCGCAGATATCACCGGTAGTCCTGTAAATACTCTCCAAAGCCGGTTGACACACCGCAAGGTGGTCCGGTGCAGCGCACACTATGTTGCAAGCTCACTGAATGCGGCCGTCAGATAACTGAGGCCAACAGACTCAGTGAGCTGCGGTGAGCGCTTCTTCTAAAATCAGTAGAAGCCAGTAGAATACTCTACTGCCAGTAGATGTGTACCATTAGGTGTTTAGGCACCTACTGCTTCTAAGGCCAGTAGAGGTGTACCATTAGGTGTTCAGGTACCTACTGCTTAGCTGCATACTGTGAGGTGTTCAGGTACATAATGCTTACATGCGTACCGTGAGGTGCTCAGGTACATAATGCTTCTAAGGCCAGTAGATGTGTACCATTAGGTGTTCAGGTACCTACTGCTTAGATGCGTACCGTGAGGTGCTCAGGTACTTAATGCTTGCATGCATACCGTGAGGTGTTCAGGTACATAATGCTCTAAGGCCGGCTCAGCAGTCCCCACAATGGGTTTGATGACGTACCCAGTGGTACTGCCGGCCGGTAGGTTAACTATTTAACCGCTAGTTTGGTAGGGGGCCGCAACAGGCAGCCTCCGATTTAACTCTGTTGACCACCACTATTTGTGTTCGCTTTGTTAGGAAGTTGAAGATCCATCTCCCCACTTTCCAAGTTATTCCTTTAGCACGTATTTTGTGCGCTATTACGCCATGATCGCATTTGTCAAACGCTTTTGCAAAGTCTGTGTATATTACATCTGCATTCTGATTTTCTTCCAGTGCATCCAAGGCCATATCATAGTGATCCAGTAGTTGTGAGAGGCAGGAGCGACCTGCCCTGAACCCATGTTGCCCTGGATTGTGCAGATTTTGGGAATCCGGGTGATTTGCAATCCTGCTTCTTAGCACTCTTTCAAAGATTTTTATGATGTGGGACGTCAGGGCAATTGGTCTATAGTTCTTAGCTAATGCTTATGAGTTATGGGCTCATTCATGAAGAAATCATTTGGGTCGTCGATCCTCAGACTGATTAGTGGTTCACTAAACACAGAGTCGTACTGGGAATTCAGTATTTCACTAATTTCCTTGTTGTCATCTGTGTAAGTCCCATCCTGTCTGAGTAAGGGCCCGATACTAGATGTGGTATTTGCCTTGTTTTTGGCATATGAAAAGAAATATTTCGAATTTCTTTCAATTTCACTAATAGCTTTAAGCTCCTCCTGTCTCTCCTGGTTCCTGTAAGAGTCATTTAACTTAAGTTCGATAGTTTCCACTTTCCTGGTCAGCGCCTCCTTTCATATATCAGACATTCTAGCACTCCGGAGGAGTTCAGTGACTCTTCGTCGTCTTCTGTAGAGGAAGCGTCTCTCTCCAGTTTACTACTGCTCTTCTTCTTTCTTAGGGTAAAATGCCTAGAACATGCTTCAGCTGTCAGGAAGTTGATCCTTTCAAGGCACTGGTTTGGATCCATGTCTTTTAAGATATCGTTCATCTCTGTAGATTAGCTCGCTGTTATTCAGGTTTCTGCATTACATTGAAATATGTATAGTAGAGAAATGTGCCATAATTTTATTAACTGTTATATTTGTGAAGCATAATTTTGCAAATAATCTTATACATTTGTGGGCAATGTAAATTAGCTTAAGCTGTAAAATGTAATGAAGCCTTGCCGTGACTTATTTTCCAAGTGTGGGTGTTTAGCGTGGGTGTCAGTGTGGGTGTATAGCGTGGGTGTATAGCGTGGGTGTATAGCGTGGGTATATAGCGTGGGTTTATAGCGTGGGTGTATAGCGTGGGTGTATGGCGTGGGTGTTTAGCGTGGGTGTCAGTGTGGGTTTATAGCGTGGGTGTATAGGGTGGGTAAATAACAAAAAGGCACAATACCGTGACTGGAACGATACACAAATAACCCGCACATAAAAGAGAGAAGCTGACGACGACGTTTCAGTCCGACTTGGACCATTGACAAAGTCACACTAACCAGAGGTGGAGTAGGACGGCTACATATTGGCAGGAAGAGCTGATGGTGGTAGTAGTAGTAGTAGTAGTAGTAGTAGCAGCAGTAGTAGTAGTACAAGAATGGTATATATAATACCGACAAGATGAAATTAAGACATGCGCAACACCCGGGCGTCTGGTTTTCTATGTTGTGGTGTATAGCGTGGGTAATCACGCTAGAGAGCGGAAAACATGCTGGCCAGATGCAATATATTTAAGCTGTGTTTTGTACTTCTTGTGGAATATTGAAATTATCTGGATTAATCTCATAAGATACATACCAGTAATTTGTAACAAGATAATTATTCCTTATCAATTGTTGTTGAGGCATGTAGGAATTTTTTGACATTCTAGGTCGCAAAAAATGTCCACCTTCGAATACCCACTAATCTCATACCTCCATAAATCACTCTGGATCAATATTAATTCCACATGAAATAGATCGCCAGTAATTCCGGTAAACTATTTATATAGATTATATGGACTGTATGTTAAATTGAGTTAATGGAGACATATACACATTTATATATCAGATAGAGAATTTATATTAATAACACTCAACAGTTTGTCTGGAGATTACTTGGTGTGTCATCCACAACCCCCTGCCTAAAATATGAAATCACTATTGGCCAGAAATTTCAACATATGAAGACATTACTTATCTGGGGGATGGTGTAATTCTTATATCTTTTCCCATCTAATTTCGGAGTCCTGTCCAGTCGTTGGTTTCTCACATTCTGGAGGACTGTAACTCCAACAATTTCTGCTCCTATTTGAGAGGTTTCAACCACATTTTAACCTCCAGAGCGACGAAAATTCTTCCCATTCACTAGCGTTCCTTCTAGCCCCGTTCATAATATGACGTCTCTCCCCAAGCGACGCTAACATTGTCGCTGGTTCCTTTTTTATTTACAAATTAATTTTTATTAACTACAATGTATTTCACTAATTTACATACAAAATACACTGCATATTCGGAAAATATACAATATTTTCCACACTTCTTTTGTTTATCCGACTCAAGCCATAGGTTACTTTAGTGCATAACAGTTGGCTCGCCTGGGCTCTGACGTGGTCAGGGCTCTGTGGGATGAGTGAGGCCTGGTGAAATTGGATGAAATGGTGTGGGTAGGAGAGTAGGGGAGGGCATGGCGCCCGCTGGGCACTAGCCTCCATACTTACGTGTGTGTGTGTGTGTGTGTGTGTGTGTGTGTGTGTGTGTGTGTGTGTGTGTGTGTGTGTGTGTGTTTTGTTTTTCTTTGATATCGCAGCCTGCCGGCTCTTTATGTATCTTTCTTTGGGTGTACAGGCTGAGGGAAATGTGCGTGTGTTTATTGAGTGTTTGTACATAATGTCAGAGGTAATAAACGAATAATTGTATAACTTAACCTTTGCCCCTAGATAAGGCCTTAATTAAGCCCCAGGCGCCTCATTTTCTGCGTAACTCCTCTGTATAAGTCAATTCATTTCACTGGGTATTTTTCTTACAATATATCAAATATTAATTTAAAAATGCTTCCTGTAAACCTACACGACGGACTATCCCTTTTTTAACTTAGGTTAGGACACCTTATATAAACTTATATAAAGCAGTGAAAACGTATATGTAAATTTAAAAAAAAAAGTGGACTGTGGCTAGGCCTGGGGACAGTTGGTCCCAAAGATGAGGGGGTACTTGTACCTCCTCCCATGAGAGACTTAAGTCTCGAGACACTCCCCAGATAGGGAGCCAAGGCCGGGTCACCACTACTTGGAAAAGACCCGGGCCGGGAGAGTACCGGCGAATAATAAAAAAAAAAAAAAAAAAAAAAAAAAAAAAAAAAAAAAAAAAAAAAAAAAAAAAAAAAAAAAAAAAAATCGGCCAAGCCCAACCAGGCAACACTCAGATGTTTATCACTTGAGGCACCAGAACGTGTTGTACACCTAGGACACTTCTGCTCAGAGAGTGTGATTGTTATGATTGTACCTGAAGTCAAGTCAGAGAGTCTGATTATTATGATTGTACCTGAAGTCAAGTCAGAAAGTGTTATTATTGTGATTGTACCTAAAGTCAAGTCAGAAAGTGTGATTGCTATGATTGTACCTGAAGTCAAGTCAGAAAGTGTGATTGTTATGATTGTACCTGAAGTCAAGTCAGAAAGTGTGATTGTTATGATTGTACCTGAAGTCAAGTCAAAAAGTGTGATTATTATGATTGTACCTGAAGTCAAGTCAGAAAGTGTGATTGTTAAATCTGGACGTCCAGTCACTGGCATCAAGGGAGAAGACTGGCATCACTGGCATTGAGAACTTAATTGGTCACTAATAAATATCTTTCTTAATGGCTACACTTCAACTGTCTCATTATGTGGGCCACGTACTTGTTAGTTAGTTAGTTAAAGATTAGCCGGTATTCTCCCGGCCCGGGCCTTTTCCAAGTGGTGGCCCGGCCTTGGCTCCCTCTTTAGGGAGTGTCTGAGACCTAAGTCACCCATGGGAGGAGGCACAAGTACCTCCTCATCTTTGGGACCAACTGTCCCCAGGCCTAGCCACAAGTTAGGCCTCTCTGGTCTGCCATCCCCGCCACAAGGGGGCTAATGTGAATGACAGTCTTATGAGCTGCTAAAGGCTCGAGCTCAGGCATCTACCCTACCCTAGAAGAGTTAGGCATGGTGTCGATCCACACACGTACTTGTCTTGCCGAATAGGTAAAACTTACTATTCTGGCCGAATAAAACAAGCGAAAATTTGTGTATGCAATAATTTCGCAAAAATCATTCTGAACCGAACGAAAAAAAAAATTCATTGTGTTTGTTTATTACTGAATTATTGTAAACTTATCTAAAATATATTGAGTTGGATTAGGCTAAATTAAATTGCGCTTGTTATAATAAGGTTAGGTGAGTTTTCTAAGGTTCTTTTGGTACAAAATTATTAATTTTTACCTTACCATAAATAAAAAAATACATCTTTAAACATATAAGAGAAAATTTTTGAAAGGACTTAATTTTAAATAAGTTCTTGCTAATTGACCAATTTTACCTATTCAGCACGACATACTCACCTATTTATACTCGGCTTCGCCTCAACGCTGGCCTATATCGAGCTTCCCACCTTCTGGCTGCGTGAGCGCTATCATACCTATTCTTAAAGCTATGGATCCTGGATCTACCATATACATTTGAACTGCTGACCTACGCCAGCGTCTAGAACCTTGACACATGACTCATACTTAGCAACATGACAAAGTTGGGCTAGTCAGAGCAAGTACACTGTTATTGTCGGATGTTGCATAACAAGTATTACACAGAGTTTTATAGAGGGAAATCTACCTATAATAAAAAATTAACATCAATGTGAATATTTTAATTATTAACAGTATTATTAATTATAGTACCAGTAGTACTATTACTGTTATTAATATGACAGGAAACAGTGAGATTTGTTTTAAAAGTTACGTCAACAGTGTTAATTATAAGAAATATTTTTACTGTTCAGGATTCTAATTACTTTCCTTTTTCTATTTTGCAGGATGATGAAGTAAAAGGAAACACACACACACACACACACACACACACACACACACACACACACACACACACGCACGGAAGGTCCCCTGATGAACCACAAGTTCTCGGCTACAGCAGAGATATCCTGCTAGAGTAGAGTTGCTCAGGTATAACAGAGAAGTTCCACTAAACAGCGATAAAACTAGCTGAGGAAAAAGTTTGTTCCATGTGAGTCATCCGAGACGAGGTGTGGTAAACGGAGAGTCAGCTGTAACCAAACTTTTGCTCTAAGTAGAGTCAGAAGAGGTAGAAAATATGATAGTCTCAGAACAATGAGAAAGTTGTGAAAACTCATCTTAGCGAGAGGAAATGTGAAAAGTAATAAAGAGCCTATTTAGGTGCTGACAAAAAGAGCAAAGAGTGGAGAGTTTCACATATTAAAGAGTTTACTCAAGCTTAACGATGAACCCATTTTTACAGTGTTAAAGTTTCGGATAAATATAGATGTAGGTACCAGAAGTGTTGCCCTTATCCTTAGGGATAAAGAGGACGGGATGTTATGTATAATGTATTAAAGACTACACATATTTATAATATAACAAAAGATATGGATCATATGGATGAAGTACATCTTAAACGTAGATCTCTGATGATGTGACCTCTGATGACGCACCTGTGACATTTGGTAACGTAGCTGCAACCTCTGATGACGCACCTGTGACATTTGATAACGTAGTTGCAACCTCTGGTGACGCACATTAATCGTGTTTTTGAAGAGTAATGATACAATACAATATGAGTGTCACACTCTGCTACAGCGCTGACTGCGATGACGTTCTTGGCGTCTGTGGTGGGCAACATTTTGACAGAGACAGTGATGACCTTGACAATGTCTGCAGTACCAACCACAACCCTGCTACTCTCTATCGCCAGGGAAAAGAGGACATTGAAGGCTTCAATGCCTTCAGTGACGACTATGCAAAGATTTGCATTTTGCCTTTTCCCTCGAGAACAAATGATGTTAACGAATTCAATCACAACATCCTGCATCGAGAAAATACCTCCCTGACCCACAGTTGCAAAACGAACGCCCCCTGTGACATCACTACAATAACTTCTTGCATTCCCCACAGCAGTATTACCACTACCACTTCATTCATCACTACCAACATACCTTACGATACAATCACCACTTACATTACCAACAGCACCACCACTCACACCCCAAGCGACGGCACCACCTACATCCCTTGTGGAACCACCACCACTCAAACCCACTACAACACTACCACCACCACCCACGACCACTACGCTAAACACGCTCAAGACACCAGCAACGGCTGGGAAACCATGACCACTTATGGAATCAGCCACGCTTATGGAACCAAAAAACGTAACACAAACTGGATACGCGTTCTTCTTACCATATTGGCAGTGCTCCCCAGCTCAGCTAAAGGTAAGTGTGCTTGGCTGTGAGTGTGCATGTGGTCGTGTGTTTGTGTCTTTGCGTGTTCGTGTGTGTGTTTATGTGCATGTGCATGTTCGTGTGCGTGTTCGAGCGTGTGCTAATAGCTTGCTCGTCCTTTATGATGATCCGTTTCCTATGTTTATTAGAGCACACAGTTTAATTAAACTTGTTTCTGTAAACATTTCAGGTTTTATATATGATGGATTATTGTATATTTGTTGACTTTCCTGGGGTCTCTTACCTCCCCTTCCCGATGGTCTACTTGCTGGGGATTTTGCTATGCATCGCGACATTCCCTGCCTCCGATGCTTAGAACGTCTGTCATAAATCTGGCAGGTTCTTCATGGATCTTTGCGACTGGAAGCTAAGCTATTGTTACCTATTTTGGATATAGAGTACGCCTGGCAACTTGATTTGCACTATTTTTTTTTTTCAGCAGAGGGAAAGCGGATCCTACACTAATCAAATGAGGTTTCCCATGTTCTTCATGTATCGGTGTAGGCTGCCCTCCTGATTTGTGGACGGGATTTGTCCGAGGTTCAAAAAGTAAGATTCTCTTCCATCTTTGGGGTAGTGGAGGCTAATAGGTCAGTAGTGGATGGAGACTCCAGTGTGCCGTGATCCAGTGCTAATTATGGCCAGGTGTCTAGTGATTGATCTGATATATGGCCTGACAGTCATGGCCTTGATGAATGGATCGAAGACACGAAATGAATATTGCTCAACTGCCAATCTAGTCCTTCATGTTAAAAGCAGAACTTCAAACCATGCTTACAGATTTTGTCCACGTCAATGAGCACTGCGGTCCCCAGTGAAGGACTGGGGACCTCAAATTCCTCATCATCACCATCCTTTTTTGCATTGGACTGATGAAGCCACTGTGTGGCGAAACGTTTCCATAATAAAGATTCCCAAGTCGACTATATGACTCACGAAATCGTAATGACACGATTGCAAACAAACCATATCACGGGCGGGGATAGAACCTGCGATCAGAGAGTCTCAAAACTCCAGACCGTCGCGTTAGCCACTGGACCAGCTAGCCACAATAAGATTCATCCAACTAGGTATATTTCTACACCATAGGAAGGTTAGCATAGGCACCAATGTGACCACAAATGCAAGTTTTTACAGACGAATCTCCAGCTAGCGTGGCAGTGGCGAACTCTATCTCAAGTCCCCTCAAAGCCGTCAACATGACTCACGAAATCGTAATGACACGATTGCAAACAAACCATACCACGGGCGGGGATAGAACCCGCGATCAGAGAGTCTCAAAACTCCAGACCGTCGCGTTAGCCACTGGACCAGCTAGCCATGGTGTAGAAATATACCTAGTTGGATGAATCTTATTGTGGACAGCTGGATCAGTGGCTAACGCGACGGTCTGGAGTTTTAAGAACATAAGAACATAAGAACGAAGGAACACTGCAGAAGGCCTACTGGCCCATGCGAGGCAGGTCCAAGTCCCTACCGGCTTAAGCCAATGCACCCAACCTAGTCAGGTCAGGTCACATTGACTCAAGGGAGGAACACGGCAACCGACCCGTTAGCACAAGCTATCAGGTCTAACTCACACCCACCCACATCTACTCATGTATTTATCCAACCTATTTTTAAAGCTACACAACGTTCTGGACTCTATAACGGTACTTGGGAGTTTGTTCCACTCATCCACAACTCTATTACCAAACCAGTACTTTCCTATATCCCTCCTGAATCTGAATTTTTCCAACTTAAAACCATTACTGCGAGTCCTGTCTAGGCTAGATATTATCAGCACACTATTTACATCCCCTTTATTTATTCCTGTCTTCCACTTATAAACCTCAATCATATCCCCCCTAATTCTACGTCTTTCTAGAGAGTGCAGTTTCAGGGCCCTTAGTCTATCCTCATAGGGAAGGTTTCTGATACATGGGATCATCTTTGTCATCCTCCTTTGTACATTTTCCAGAGAATTTATATCCATTCTGTAATACGGTGACCAAAACTGTGCAGCATAATCTAAATGAGGCCTAACCAAGGATGTATAGAGTTGAAGAACAACCTGAGGACTCCTATTATTTATGCTTCTTGATATGAAGCCAAGGATTCTATTAGCTTTATTGCGAACACTTATGCACTGTTGTCTTGGTTTCAGATTACTGCTAACCAGAACTCCTAAATCTTTTTCGCAATCCGTAATATTAAGATCTACATTATTTAGTTTATATGTGGCATGGTTATTGTCCTGTCCAACATTTAGAACTTTGCATTTGTCTATATTAAACTGCATCTGCCACTTCTCCGACCACTGCATCAGTCTATTCAAATCTTCCTGGAGTGCTCGAATGTCCTCTTCGACGGCCTATTTTGGTGTCATCGGCAAACTTGCCGATGTCGCTCTTTATGCCCTCATCTATGTCGTTTATGTAGATTGTGAACAGCAGGGGGCCCAACACTGACCCCTGTGGAACACCGCTCGTGACGCTTCCCCACTCTGATTTCTCCCCATTTATGCAAACTCTCTGCTGCCTATTTGTCAACCATGCCTCTATCCAGGAAAAAATTTCTCCTCCTATTCCATGTGCTTTAATTTTCCTCAATAGTCTCTGATGTGGGACCCTGTCAAAAGCCTTACTGAAGTCCATATACACAATATCATATTCGTTACCATGATCTACCTCCTCAAATACCTTAGTGAAAAAAGTTAATAAATTCGTAAGGCAGGAACGTCCCTTTGTAAAACCATGCTGAGATTCGTTGATTAATTTATGCTTTTCAAGGTGGCTACGAACTGCCTCGGCAATTATTGATTCCATAAATTTTCCCACTATGGAGGTTAGGCTTATTGGTCTATAGTTCGAAGCTAAGGACCTGTCACCTGTTTTGAAAATAGGTATCACATTTGCCATTTTCCACTTATCTGGCACCATGCCAGTTTGTAGTGATATGTTGAAAAGATTAGCCAAAGGTGTGCTAAGCTCCTCTTTACATTCCTTTAGAACCCTTGCATACAGTTCATCAGGGCCTGGGGATTTGTTAGGTTTTAATTTATCTATTTGCCTAAGGACCATGTCACTTGTGACCCTAATAGTGCACAGTTTATTATCGTCCTGTTCTACATAATTTATCATTACTGGAATATCACTGGTATCCTCCTGTGTAAAAACTGAGAGGAAGTATGTGTTAAAAATTCTACACATTTCCTTATCACTGTCAGTGAGCTGACCCGAGGAACTTTTGAGTGGGCCTATCTTGTCCCTGATCTTACTTCTGTATACCTGAAAGAATCCTTTTGGGTTAGTCTTCGATTCTCTTGCAACTTTAACCTCATAATCTCTTTTTGCTTTTCTAATTCCCTTTTTTATTTCTCTCTTTAACTGAATATATCGATTTCTTAATTGCCCCTCTCCTCTTTTGATTTGCCTATATATGCCTCTCTTTTGACCAATCAGATATTTTAATCTATTGTTCATCCATTTAGGATCATTTTTGTTTGATCTGATTTCCCTATTTGGAACATAATTTGACTGAGCAGCTAGAACTATGCCCTGGAAAGCATCATATCGGCAACCATCACCACCTACCTGACCCCTAGTCAGGTCATTCCAGTTCAGCCAACCTAAGTAATTTTTCAGTCCTATGAAATCAGCCAAGCGAAAGTCAGGGACGGAGACTTGATTGCCATTATTAGGGGAATTCCATGATATGTTAAAACTGAGTGATTTGTGATCACTCTCCCCAAGCTCATCATTAACCTCAAGATTATTAATTAGTGTTTCCCTACTGGCAAGAACCAAGTCAAGGAGGTTATTTCCCCTAGTTGGCTCTGTCACAAACTGTTTTAAAAAACAATCCTGGATCGTATCAAGAAAGTCACCCGACTCTAAATTTCCTGTCAAATTGCTCCAGTCAATCTGTCTATAGTTGAAATCTCCCATTAGCACAACATTTTCGTATGTAGATGCCTTACGAATTTCGTCCCATAGAAGTTTACTGCACTCCCTATCAAGATTTGGGGCCCTGTAAATCACACCCAAAATTAGTTTTTCTCGGCCCTCGAGAAGCTGTAACCAAACAGATTCAGTGGCTGACGCTTCTAATTTAATATCTTGTCTAACACAACAATTTAAATTGTCTCTGACATACATCGCTACTCCACCACCTTTCCTGTTGACCCTGTCAGTGTGGAATAATTTATAGCCTTGTATGTGACATTCAGATGGCATCTCTCTATCTTTCAGATTGAGCCAGGTCTCTGTTATAGCAATAATATCTATGTTTCCTGCACTTGCAATTAATCTTAGCTCATCTATCTTATTTCTAACACTCCTGCTATTAGTATAGTAAACCTTAAGGGAGCTAGTCCCTTGCTGCCCTCTGCTGTCCCCCTTTGTTTTCTGACCTGTTCTATTGTCTTTATTTATAACTTCATGCTGAATGCCTTTTATACATTTACTGTTTCCAACCCTAGTGTTGCAACCTGCTTGTTTCCCACACACACCCATACCTCTATCTTCCATCAGTTTAAAATCATAGGCATTTCACCAATGGCCTTCTCAATCGAGTCTGCAAGTGCTACCACCCCTGCCCCAGAGAGATGAACCCCATCCCTTGCATACATATCATGTTTGCCATAAAAGTTGTTCCAGTTGTCAATGAATGGGATTGCAAGTTCCTTGCAGTATCTGTCTAGCCAGCAATTTACACCAATTGCCCTAGACAACCATTCATTTCCTACTCCCCTTCTAGGCAAGATGCTACATATGATTGGGATCCCTCCCTTAGACTTAATGAAATCTATAGCTGACCTGTACTTATCTAGCAGCTCTTCTCTCCTACCCTTCCCAATATCATTTCCACCAGCACTGAGACAGATAATGGGCTTGTTCCCATTACCTGACATGATATTATCCAGTCTGTTGACAATGTCCCCAACACCAGCTCCAGGGAAGCACACTCTATCTCTCATCTTCTTATTCCTATTACAAAAAGCACGGTCAACATATCTTACCTGAGAGTCACCAACCACAAGAATGCGCTTACCTTCATTAGCAGGGGCAGTAGTACCCTTACCTTCACTGGCCACTGAAGTACATTCATCCTGGAGAACAGAGAAGCGATTTCCTACCTTCAGATCTTCACTCTTAACTTTCCTTACTCTGATGCGCCTCCCATTACTGTGAACAACTCGCCACTTGTAGCAGGTGCTGGGCTGCACCTCACTGCTGGTACCCGTTGCTACCTCCCCACCTACAGCCTCCTCACAGTGAGAGACAGACTGCACCTCACTGCTAGAAGCCTCATTCCCCACATCTCCAACCACCTCACACTCTCTCCCAGGCCCATTGAGGTGGACCTTCAGCCTCCTAATCTCCTCCTGGAGAAGCAAGACCTCCTCCTTCAACTCTCCAAACTCAGTTTTTAAAACACTGCAGAAGCAAGCCATGCTTTGTAACCGTCCACGCTAATCCCCAAAGCAGCTCAGGGTTTGGTTAAGATACCCAAGTGTTGCGCATATGGGATAGAACCCGCGATCAGAGTCTAGCTGGTCTAGTGGCTAACGCGACGGTCTGGAGTTTTGAGACTCTCTGATCGCGGGTTCTATCCCCGTCCGTGGTATGGTTTGGTTAAGATACCCAAGTGTTGCGCATATGGGATAGAACCCGCGATCAGAGTCTAGCTGGTCTAGTGGCTAACGCGACGGTCTGGAGTTTTGAGACTCTCTGATCGCAGGTTCTATCCCCACCCGCGGTGTGGTCTAATTTATCAACTTGTTAGTTCTCTGACCCATTTATTTACAGGTTTCGTTTTGTTTAAAACAAATTAATAGTATCGCTTTTTCCTCTTGTGAAGGTTGAGAAGTCGTATCTCAACCGACTATCGAGCGAGTTCAAAATATATTCGTACTGATACATTCACCAAAATTTGGTTTGATTCTCTTGATATCATTAACAAGTACATCTTTGTTGTTTTCTTCAAGTGATGGACACAAGAAAAAATGCCAAGAGATTCTATGCTCACATAATGAATCAAAACAATCAGAAGATCCGTATCTTCTCCGACACTGGCTGAGGTACACTTACCAGCTGAAGTTACAGCTTCCTTGACGATAAGGGCGTCAGCATCTATTGCTTGCTTAGCGAGACACATTACTGCCTGCAGCTTATCAGAGAGACGTTTTATGAAGACCTGCTTATTTTTAGACTTGGCCAGAAATTGGTCTTGAAAACCACAATGGATGACGGCAAAAACTGCAACTTTGATCCCTTTGCACCAGTTGTACTCCTCCTGTGACTCTGATCTTTAGAAAATACATATTCATAGTAACCATGAAACTCGGTAGTTTCATATATAAATTTCCTGTATAAGTTACCTACATATTTGCTTACATAAGTTACCTACAAAAGTCGTAAGAACGTCATCAGAACTTTCTGTGACCCCAGGTTAAACGATGTAATAAGGAACCATCACTGCCAAAATGTAATTTATAGCCTTGTATGTGACATTCAGATGGCATCTCTCTATCTTTCAGATTGAGCCAGGTCTCTGTTATAGCAATAATATCTATGTTTCCTGCACTTGCAATTAATCTTAGCTCATCTATCTTATTTCTAACACTCCTGCTATTAGTATAGTAAACCTTAAGGGAGCTAGTCCCTTGCTGCCCTCTGCTGTCCCCCTTTGTTTTCTGACCTGTTCTATTGTCTTTATTTATAACTTCATGCTGAATGCCTTTTATACATTTACTGTTTCCAACCCTAGTGTTGCAACCTGCTTGTTTCCCACACACACCCATACCTCTATCTTCCATCAGTTTAAAATCATAGGCATTTCACCAATGGCCTTCTCAATCGAGTCTGCAAGTGCTACCACCCCTGCCCCAGAGAGATGAACCCCATCCCTTGCATACATATCATGTTTGCCATAAAAGTTGTTCCAGTTGTCAATGAATGGGATTGCAAGTTCCTTGCAGTATCTGTCTAGCCAGCAATTTACACCAATTGCCCTAGACAACCATTCATTTCCTACTCCCCTTCTAGGCAAGATGCTACATATGATTGGGATCCCTCCCTTAGACTTAATGAAATCTATAGCTGACCTGTACTTATCTAGCAGCTCTTCTCTCCTACCCTTCCCAATATCATTTCCACCAGCACTGAGACAGATAATGGGCTTGTTCCCATTACCTGACATGATATTATCCAGTCTGTTGACAATGTCCCCAACACCAGCTCCAGGGAAGCACACTCTATCTCTCATCTTCTTATTCCTATTACAAAAAGCACGGTCAACATATCTTACCTGAGAGTCACCAACCACAAGAATGCGCTTACCTTCATTAGCAGGGGCAGTAGTACCCTTACCTTCACTGGCCACTGAAGTACATTCATCCTGGAGAACAGAGAAGCGATTTCCTACCTTCAGATCTTCACTCTTAACTTTCCTTACTCTGATGCGCCTCCCATTACTGTGAACAACTCGCCACTTGTAGCAGGTGCTGGGCTGCACCTCACTGCTGGTACCCGTTGCTACCTCCCCACCTACAGCCTCCTCACAGTGAGAGACAGACTGCACCTCACTGCTAGAAGCCTCATTCCCCACATCTCCAACCACCTCACACTCTCTCCCAGGCCCATTGAGGTGGACCTTCAGCCTCCTAATCTCCTCCTGGAGAAGCAAGACCTCCTCCTTCAACTCTCCAAACTCAGTTTTTAAAACACTGCAGAAGCAAGCCATGCTTTGTAACCGTCCACGCTAATCCCCAAAGCAGCTCAGGGTTTGGTTAAGATACCCAAGTGTTGCGCATATGGGATAGAACCCGCGATCAGAGTCTAGCTGGTCTAGTGGCTAACGCGACGGTCTGGAGTTTTGAGACTCTCTGATCGCGGGTTCTATCCCCGTCCGTGGTATGGTTTGGTTAAGATACCCAAGTGTTGCGCATATGGGATAGAACCCGCGATCAGAGTCTAGCTGGTCTAGTGGCTAACGCGACGGTCTGGAGTTTTGAGACTCTCTGATCGCAGGTTCTATCCCCACCCGCGGTGTGGTCTAATTTATCAACTTGTTAGTTCTCTGACCCATTTATTTACAGGTTTCGTTTTGTTTAAAACAAATTAATAGTATCGCTTTTTCCTCTTGTGAAGGTTGAGAAGTCGTATCTCAACCGACTATCGAGCGAGTTTAAAATACATTCGTACTGATACGTTCACCAATTTTGGTTTGATTCTCTTGATATCATTAACAAGTACATCTTTGTTGTTCTCTTCAAGTGATGGACACAAGAAAAAATGCCAAGAGATTCTATGCTCACATAATGAATCAAAACAATCAGAAGATCCGTATCTTCTCCGACACTGGCTGAGGTACACTTACCAGCTGAAGTTACAGCTTCCTTGACGATAAGGGCGTCAGCATCTCTTGCTTGCTTAGCGAGACACATTACTGCCTGCAGCTTATCAGAGAGACGTTTTATGAAGACCTGCTTATTTTTAGACTTGGCCAGAAATTGGTCTTGAAAACCACAATGGCTGACGGCAAAAACTGCAACTTTGATCCCTTTGCACCAGTTGTACTCCTCCTGTGACTCTGATCTTTAGAAAATACATATTCATAGCAACCATGAAACTCGGTAGTTTCATATATAAATTTCCTGTATAAGTTACCTACATATTTGCTTACATAAGTTACCTACAAAAGTCGTAAGAACGTCATCAGAACTTTCTGTGACCCCAGGTTAAACGATGTAATAAGGAACCATCACTGCCAAAATGTAATTCACTAGGCATTATTCAAATTATCACTGAACAGAGTGAGTATGTAATTCATTAACTGAGACATACGCGCTTTCCCCATAAATCCTTGTTTATCAAACGTGGGAGTAGGAAACTGCACAGTTCATATGTAAACAGTTTCTGCAATCAAGACCACTTATCTGAACACAGAGAAATAGGCGCTGGAAGAAGAGTTCAGGTTCTGTAACGAATAAATCCTATTTTGCTTGAACATGTACAATTTTGATTAGTTTTACTTGCTTGTTTGGTTCCAGTTATTATCACTGCACACATCTGCAGCAAGAAGATACTCAAACAGCTCCGGGAAGAAACTTCCAAATATTTACCTGAAGTTCGGTCATTCTTCACACTGAAGCTGTGGGTCTCCAGTAGGCAGAGGTTGTACCTCCTATTATATATATATATATATATATATATATATATATATATATATATATATATATATATATATATATATATATATATATATATATATATATATATATATCTTACACAGGTGATGACACGGGGACAGGAAATGGGTCTCATCCTGAATCCTTCCAAATGTGAAATCATCTCAATCAACAAGTGATAGATGCTCAGTGAGATCAAAACTACCAGGAGCATCAGTCATTGCCCCCACAAATAGCGTCTTGCTTGGAGCACCTCTGGGAAGTGATGCCATTGACACAATTCTTATGAAGAAACTGGAAGAGTTGAGGAGAATGGAACAACGAATAGGCAATCTTGACACCCATGATGGCTTATACTCTCTCACAAAGTGCATGAGTCTAACCAGCTTTACATATTTCCTAAGATGTGCACCTTTATATATAACCCTATACTGCACGAATATGATCGTATCCTGAGGCATATTTTTACGAGGCACATTTTTACTCTAGAAAATGGGCAGTGGGACCAAGCTACACGTCCAGTCAGACTAAGAGGCATTGGTGTCCGCAAATTATCACAGATTGCGTTACCTGCTTTCCTGTCCTCATGCGTTGCATCCAGTGGACTTGTAGCAGCGATTCTCCCTGACCAAAAGTTTGTTGACGGAGCCATGATCTGGGGTAATCTAACTGGCTCTGAAACCAGACCTGCTCTCTCCAACAACTACAAACAGGCAGACTGGGATGGCCCAGTAGTGGAGAAAAATAGCCTCAACGATGCTTCGGAGTGTGTCGGGAAGGATAGAGCCCGCGTTCTGGCGGTGAGAGCTTCTCATGCAGGGGACTTTCTGTTGGTTGTTCCCAACTCCAGCCGTGACACACTCCTAGGTCTGTGACACAGACCTAGCTCTGTTGGGTGCATGATTCTTGTAGGATTTGGTGGTCCTGTGGGTTAGAGCATCATGTGGTTTTCTCTCAAAATTAGGAGGGCCAAAACAATATGGGTTCGATTCCTTGGCTAGTCGCAGTATTGTTACTGATAAGAACATAAGAAGGAACACTACAACAGGCCTACTGGTCCATGCGAGGCAGGTCCAATTCTCCCACCGCCTTACGCCGATGTCTTGACATAATCAGGTGAGTCACATTCACTTAAGGTAGGAACATGGCATCTGACCTAGTAGCACAAGCTAGTCAGGTTCAACTCACACCCACAGACACTCACTCATGTATTTATCCAACCTATTTTTAACACTACACAACGTCTTAGCTTCTATGACGGTACTCGGGAGTTTGTTCCACTCATCCACAACTCTATTACTAAACCAATGGTTTCCTATATCCTTCCTGAATCTAATTTTTTTCCAATTTAAAACCATTGTTGCGAGTCCTGTCTATTCTAGATACTTTTGGCATGCTATTTACATCCAAATTATTAATTCCTCTTTTCCATTTATACACATCAATCATATCTCCGATAATTCTGCGCCTTTCTAAAGAGTGCAGATTCAGAGCCTCACTCTATCCTCATAGGGAAGATTTCTGATACATGGGATCAACTTTGTCATCCTCCTTTGTACGTTTTCTAGTGCATTTATATCCATTCTGTAATACGGTGACCAGAACTGTGAAGCATAATCTACATGAGGCCTAACCAAAGATATATAGAATTGAAGAACAA
Source organism: Cherax quadricarinatus (assembly GCF_038502225.1). Lineage (NCBI taxonomy): Eukaryota > Metazoa > Arthropoda > Malacostraca > Decapoda > Parastacidae > Cherax > Cherax quadricarinatus. The sequence goes on from NW_027195047.1 coordinate 27,777, forward strand.
TCTGAGGACTTCTATTATTTATACTTCTAGATATGAAGCCAAGGATTGTTAGCTTTATGGCGAACACTTATGCACTGTTGTCTTGGTTTCAGATTACTGCTAACCAGAACTCCTAAATCCTTTTCCCAATCTGTAATATTAAGATGTACATTATTTAGTTTATATGTGGCATGGTTATTTTCCTCTCCAACATTTAGAACTTTGCATATATCTATATTAAACTACATCTGCCACTTCTCCGACCACTGCATCAGTCTATTAAAATCATCCTGGAGTGCACTAATGTCCTCATTAGAATGAATTGAACGTTCTAATTTGGTGTCATCAACAAATTTGTTTATGTCGCTATTTGTTCTCACATTTATGTCGTTTATGTAAATTGTGAGCAACAACGGGCCCATCACTGACCCCTGTGGAACACCGCTTGTGACGTGCCCACATTCTGATTTCTCCCCATTTATGCAAACTCTGCTGCCTATTTGTCAACCATGCCTCTACCCAGGAAAAAATTTTCCCTCCTATTCCGTGTGCCTTATGTTTCCTCAACAGCCTCTGATACACAATATCATATTCATTACCATGATCTACCTCCTCAAATACCTTAGTGAAGAAAGCTAGTAAATTCGTAAGACAGGAACGCCCCTTTGTAAATCCGTGCTGAGATATTTAATTAATTTATGCCTTTCGAGATAGCTATGAATTGATTCGCCAATTATTGTTTCCATAAATTTACCAATTCTGGAGGTAAGGCTTATTGGTCTATAGTTCGAAACTAAGGACCTGTCACCTGCCTTGTAAATAGTTATTACATTCGCCATTTTCTACTTTATATTCATATTAAAATATTGGCCAAATGTATGCTAAGTTCATCTTTGCATTTCTTTAAAACCCTCGCAAGCAGTTCATCAGGGCCTGGGAATTAGTTAGGTTTTAATTTCTCTGTCTGAGGACCATGTCACTAGTTACCCTGACAGTACATAGTTTATTATCGTCCTGTTCTACACAATTTATTATTGCTGGAATTTTGCTAGTATCTTCCTGAATAAAAACTGAGAGGAAGTAGGTATTGAAAAGTTCACACATTTCCTTATCACTGTCAGTGATCTGACCTAAGTTACTCTTAAGTGGGCCTATCTTGTTCATTATCTTACTTTTAAGTGGGCCTATCTTGTTCCTTGTCTTGCTTCTTTATACCTGAAAGAACCCTTTTGGGTTACTCTTCGAATCTCTTGCGACTTTAGCCTCACAATCCCTTTTTGCTTTTCTTATTCCTTTTTTTATTTCTCTCTTTAATTTAATGCATTGATTTTTTAACTGTCCTTCCCCTCTTTTCTTACACCTGTACATGCCTCTCTTTTGACCAGTGACATGTTTTAATCTATTGTTTATTCATTGAGGATAATTTTTGTTAGATCTAATTTCCCTGCTCAGAACAAAAGTTGTCTGGGTAGCTAGCACTATGCTCTGAAATACGTCATATTAGCAACCAACCCTACCTACCTGACCCATAGTAAGGTTATCCCAATTTTGCCCACCCAGGTAATTTCTCAGTCCCATGAAATCGGCCAAGCAGAAATCTGGGACACAGACTTGATTGCAGTTATCTGGGTAATTCCATGATATATTGAAACTAAGTGATTTGTGATCGCTTTCCCCGAGCTCAAGATTATTAACTAGTGATTCTTTGTTGGCAAGAACCAAGTCAAGCAGATTGTTTCCTCTAGTTGGTTCTGTCACAAACTGTTTAAAAAAGCAGTCCCGAACCGTATCAAGAAAGTCACTAGACTCAAGATTTCCTGTCACATTATTCCACTCAATTTGTCTAAAGTTAAAATCCACCATTAACACAACATTTTCATATCTAGACGCCTTATGAATTTCGTCCCATAGCAGCTTACTGCACTCTCTATCAAGGTTTGGGGGCCTATATATCACACCCAAAATTAATTTTTCACGACCTTTGAGAAACTGTAGCCAAACAGATTCTGTGTCCGATGTTTCTAATCTTATATCTTGTCTAACATAATAATTTAAATTATCTCTGACATACATCGCCACTCCACCACCCTTCCTGTTGACAGTACCAGTGTGGAATACTTTATAACCCTGTATGTCGCATTCAGAAGGCATTTCTCTATCTTTCAAGTTGAACCATGTCTCTGTTATAGCAATAATATCTATATTACCTACACTTGTATGTAATCTTAGCTCATCTGTCTTATTTCTTAGACTCCTACTGTTTGTACAGTAAACCTTAAGGGAGCTAGTCACTCGCTGCCCTCTGCTATCTCTCTTTGTTTGTTGAACAATTGTGTTGCCTTTACTAGCAACTTTAACTTGGCTCACGAAATCGTAATGACACGATTGTAAACCTTCCTATGGTGTAGAAATATACCTAGTTGGATGAATCTTATTGAAGCTAGCTGGTCCAGTGGCTAACGCGACGGTCTGTAGTTTTGAGACTCTCTGACCGCGGATTCAAACCCCACCCGTGGTATGGTGTGTTTGCAGTCGTGTCATTACGATTTCGTGAGTCATGTTGACGGTTTTGTGGGGACTTGAGCTAGAGTTCGCCACGGCCATGCTAGCGATAGATTCGTCTGTAAAAACTTGCATTTGTGGACACAGTGGTGCCTATGCTAACTTTTCTATGGTGTAGAAATATACCTAGTTGGATGAGTCTTATTGAAGCTAGCTGGCCCAGTGGCTAATGCGACGGTCTGGGGTTTTGAGACTCTCTGACCTCAGGTTCAAACCCCACCCGTGGTATGGGTTTTTTTTTAAGCACACTCGGAGGGGCCTCCCAGCATGATGCAGGAAGCTCTGTTTCTTGATCTGGATACGTATGTATAGTTTCTGTTCCCTTGTTACCCAGACCTTTCGAGGAACCTTTATATCTTTGTAGAATCTGGTGTTTATTATTTATTTTAATTATTTACTTCGTTACTAGCTCATTGCAACAACTCTCGCTATTACCTTATTCCCATGGCAGTATTTGGTATCAAATATTAATTTAATGGAAAAATAGACGCAATTGCAGGATAATGTGATCCTTGACTGACTACGTCTCGTCCACACAATGGGCGTTATCAAAGTACTTGATAAAGCTCTCTGTGTGGGCGAAACGTTGTCAATTAGGGATCGCAGTATACTTCATTTGTCTGTTTTTCCATCTTATTCCCATACTAGTCTTCTCGTCTTCGCTACCTTCATATTTTCACCCTTTCATCGTTGCATCATTTTCCTCCTCCCTTCGTTACTACCTTATTCCCTGTCCTGCCTTAGTTACTACCTCATTCCCTCTATTATCAGGCTTGTTCAGTCTTGCTTTGTATTCTAGAAACACGCAGACAACCTAGGCACCACAGACATAATGAAGTTTTTCTGAGGAGACTGTTATATTCTCTCTTGATGACAACGAGGTAGTTTCCTTTATGTATGAACAGAGAATTTTGAGAGTCGTCTGACCTTTTATGCTTTAAGCTCTTCTCAAAGATTATTTCGTTTTTCCTTTCGTTATTTTTTGTTTCAATGCTTACCCTGTCTCTTGCTTTTATAAGATGTTAGTTCAGTGTGTATATATATATATATATATATATATATATATATATATATATATATATATATATATATATATATATATATATATATATATTAGTTCCTTGATAATGTGAGTAGTCACGAAAGCTCTTGGAATTTCTCTATTCTTTCAGAGTGGTTGTTTTGCATATTCTGAAATCACCTGTTTACTGTGATCTTATTGCATACATACATACATATATATATATATATAATTTACATATACATATATTTATATATTTACATATATATATATATATATATAATGTCGTGCCGAATAGGCAGAACTTGCGATCTTGGCTTAAATAGCAACGCTCATCTTGCCATATAGGACAAGTGAAAATTTGTGTATGCAATAATTTCGCCAAAATCATTCTGAACCTAACGAAAAAAAATATATTTGATTGTGTTTGTTTAGTACTAAATTATTGTAAACGTATTTAAAATATATTTAGTTGGGTTAGGCTAAAATAAATTGTTCTTGTTATAATAAGGTTAGGTAAGTTTTCTAAGATTCTTTTGGTGCAAAATTAAAAAATTTTACATTAACATTAATGAAACAAATATATCTTTAAACGTACAAGAGAAAATTTTAGAAAGAACTTAATTTTAAATAAGTTCTTGCTAATTGACCAGTTTTACATATTCGGCACGACATATGTATACATATATATACATATATACATAATATATATATATGTATATATATATATATATATATATATATATATATATATATACATATTTTTTTTTTCAACAAGTTGGCAGTCTCCCACCGAGGCAGGGTGACCCAAAAAAGAAAGAAAATCCCCAAAAAGAAAATGCTTTCATCATCATTCAACACTTTCACCACACTCACACATATCTAACACGCTCACGCACGCTTGCTGGAAGTCCAAGCCCCTCTCCCACAAAACCTCCTTTACCCCCTCTCTCCAACCCTTTCGAGGACGACCCCTACCTCGCCTTCCTTCCGCTATAGATTTATATGCTTTCCATGTCATTCTACTTTGATCCATTCTCTCTAAATGACCAAACCACCTCAACAACCCCTCTTCTGCCCTCTGACTAATGCTTTTATTAACTCCACACCTTTTCCTAATTTCCACACTCCCAATTTTTTGCATAATATTTACACCACACATTGCCCTTAGACAGGACATCTCCACTGCCTCCAACCGTCTCCTCGCTGCTGCATTTATATATATATATATATGTCGTGCCGAATAGGCAGAACTTGCGATCTTGGCTTAAATAGCAACGCTCATCTTGTCATATAGGACAAGGGAAAATTTGTGTATGCAATAATTTCTCCAAAATCACTCTGAGCCTAACGAAAAAACTATATTTCACTGTGTTTGTTTAGTATTAAATTATTGTAAACAAATCTAAAATATATTTAGTTGGGTTAGGCTAAAATAAATTACTCTTGTTATAATAAGGTTAGGTAAGTTTTCTAAGATTCTTTTGGTGCAAAATTTAAAATTTTTACATTAACGTTAATGAAAAGAATATATCTTTAAACGTATAAGAGCAAATTTTAGAAAGGACTTAATTTTAAATGAGTTCTTGCTAATTGACCAGTTTTACATATTCGGCACGACATATATATATATATATATATATATATATATGTATATATTATATATATATATATATATATATATATTGTATATTTTTTTTCAACAAGTCGGCCGTCTCCCACCGAGGCAGGGTGACCCAAAAAAGAAGGAAATTATATATATATATATATATATATATATATATATATATATATATATATATATATATATATATATATATACACATGTCGTGCCGAATAGGCAGAATTTGCGATCTTGGCTTAAATAGCAACGTTCATCTTGTCATATAGGACAAGTGAAAATTTGTGTATGTAATAATTTCGTCAAAATCATTCTGAACCTAACGAAAAAAAACATATTTCACTGTATTTGTTTAATATTAAAAGACTGTAAACAAATCTAAAATATATTTAGTTGGATTAGGCTAAAATAAATTGCTCTTGTTATAATAAGGTTAGGTAAGTTTTCCAAGATTCTTTTGGAGCAAAATTAAAAAATTTTACATTAACATTAATGAAACAAATATATCTTTAAACGTATAAGAGAAAATTTTAGAAAGAACTTAATTTTAAATGAGTTCTTGCTAATTGACCAGTTTTACATATTCGGCACGACATTATATATATATATATATATATATATATATATATATATATATATATATATATATATATATATATATATATATATATATATATATCTTGTTTGCTCAGTCTTCGTTACCTTCACTGTATTTCCACCTCTTTTCATCAGTTGTTTTATGCTCTCGATTTATACGTTTAACTTCATCATTTCCCAACCTCCTAGTCTTCCTTTCTGCTTAATACACCACAAGAGAACCGAGGCTTGGTAATAGCCTCGTAATTGGTGGCAGGAGTATCGACTTTCAAAGCTGAACCAATACTGGGTGGGTGTTCCTTGTTATTCCATTAGCATAAGTGCTGTTATCATGCTCCTTACACACAAAGCAATGATACTTAGTTGTAAGTACTTGGTAGTTACGACGTTCTTGTGCCAGGGAGTAAACCAAAATAGTCAGAATTGGTTTGAATTGTATTTTGTACTCACTACAATTCTTTTCATTAATATTATTTTTGTTATTCTTGGTGAATTATTTTCATTGTTTTCACATTGTTATTATTAATATATATTATTTTCAATAATAATGATGTTGTTAATAAAACAACAACAATAATAATAATAATAATAATAATAATAATATTAATACTATTCTATTATTTTTGTTAATGCATTTATTGTTTTTATCACTATGTGTATTTTTTTTTTATTTTGACATAACCGGTCTAGTGTGTAGTGTTTTTTCTGGCCGTAGGTTACCTGCACTTGCTTCAGGGATCGCTTGTCCTTCGTGGAACTTTACTGGACGAAGCCCCCATGTGCCTTGTTATAACTTGGTGGTTATTATAATCAAAAGGAAGCGCTAAACCTACCAGGGTCATACAGCGCCGCAGGGTAGGAACTGATGCAGGGTCTAAGGATAAATAAGGGTGGAGATGACAAAAAAGGTAAAGTTTAGAGGGGACGTGAGGAGTGCTAAAGAAAGGTTTATCAAAGTTTGTGTAATAAATCAGTGTGTGTCAACGGTGGGACCGTCAGCGAGGAGGGAAGATAAAGTTAGAGCAGTGACGACGTCGGAGGAAAATTCTGCGTGTTCGCTGATAGACTTGGCAGTCTAATGGAATATCTTGGTGGGTATATAGATGAAACACACACACACACACACACACACACACACACACATACATACAGATACATAATATATTACTTTTTTTTATTAACACATCGGCCGTTTCCCACCAAGGCAGGGTGGCCCGAAAAAAAAAACTTTCACCATCATTCACTCCATTACTGTCTTGTCAGAGGCGCGCTTACACTACAGTTATAAAATTGCAACATTAACACCCCTCCTTCAGAGTGCAGACACTACTCAAGTCTAGGACTAAAGTCCGGCCTGCCGGCTGCCCTGAGTCCCTTCATAAATGTTACTTTGCTCACACTCCAAAAGCACGTCAAGTTCTAAAAACCATTTGTCTCCATTCGCTCCTATCTAACATGCTCACGTATGCTTGCTGGAAGTCCAAGCCCTTCACACACAAAACCTCCATTTCCCCCTCCAACATTTCCTAGGCCAATCTCCAATTTTAGAGCTTGAAAGATAGGAACTGCTCTCTCTCTCTCTCTCTCTCTCTCTCTCTCTCTCTCTCTCTCTCTCTCTCTCTCTCTCTCTCTCCCTCCCTACCTCTGTCTGTCTGTCTGTCTGCCTGTCTATCTGTCTGTCTTTTTTTTTTACACAGGGTTTGACAAGGTTAAGGATCCCTAGCTTTATTGACAAGCTATTTACAGGTTAAGGATTCCTAACTTTATTGGCAAGCTAAGAGCTGTTACCTACATCAGCTCATTTGAAAGCATTTTTATTGTTATGAGACATACAAGTAGGGAATAGAATGAAGTTGGAGCCATCTGTGGGCCAGCATTTTCATTTGATCAACTGACTTTATCTCGTTGACATCATTATGCTGTACGACTGTGTTCCATGCTCGAGTCATCCTGGGTATATATGATCTCAGATGGAGTGATGTTCTGGAGAAGGGTACAGCCAGAGTGAAGTTGCTGCTTTCTGCCCGTCTTGTGGCATAAATGCTTGTTTCACTCTGTCCTCGAAGTGGATCCAAGTGTGGTACTTTGACAATATTGGCCTTATACATAACAGTAAGGCCACCCACATCCCTCCTGTGTTGAAGGCTCTGCTGAAATGACAGATCTATCCAGGATGGGTCCAGGCGAGAGATGAGACGTCTTGCTCTGTTCTCCACTCTGTCAAGCAGTCGCAGATGAGAGGGGGGGGCAGGCAAACCAAGAAAGTGGAGCATACTCAAGGTGTGAGCGTACTTGTGCCTAGTACAGAATCTTGCAATCCCTACTGTCAAGCAGATGCGAGATACGGCGAAGTGCTGTAAGCTTCCTGGCTGCCTTGTTTGCTAGATTTACAACATGGTTCTTCATGGTTAGTTTGGAGTCAAATTTCACCCCAAGGATATCAACTTCTTCTCCAGGTGCCAACACCCTCCCATTCATCCTTACTACTGCACCAGCATTACCATCATGGTGCCTCGAGACGATCATCATTTGCGTTTTCTCAGGTGCAAATGTTACTTGCCATCTATTTCCCCAAGCTGATATAGCTCTTAGCTGGTGATTGATGTAGCTTAGAGCAGCTGGCATTTCTTCTCTTGGATAAGTGAATGTCAGTGTACAGTCATCTGCATATGCATGTGATTCTGATGATCCCAGCACGCTTCCTTGTGGAACACTTGCCCCAATAGGATGTCTTGCTGATTCCGTTCCATTGAGAACTACACTTAGAGATCTACCATGAAGGTAATCACTGAGGAGACAGCGTAGAGCCTGCAATTCCCAGTACTTGAAGTTTTGCTAAGAGGCCCTGGTGCCACACCCGGTCGAAAGCACCAGCAATGTCCATTGCTACCACATAGCTGACTGGATTCATCCAGTGACTGGTGCCACTTAGTGGAGAGGTTTAACAACAGATAAACAGCAGAGTAACCTTTCCTGACGCCATATTGACGATCACAAAGTAGTGAGTGGTAGTCAAAAAACTCTGTCATTTGTCTCAAGGATCTTACCAGTGATTGACAGGAGTGACACTGGCCTGTAGTTGCTGATTTCTGCTCTGCTCTTCTTTTTGTGAACAGGGACTACATTTGCCTCTTTCCACAGAGAGACCCATTTACACTGTACTAGGCAGTGCTGAAATATGCGAGTTAGAGGTGCTGCTAGCTGGTCTGCACATCTTCTCAGCAATCTAGGGCTCAATTTGTCTGGGCCCACAGCCTTTTCTTGGTCAAGCGATTTAAGAAGGAAATGCACCTCCTCCTGCCTTATTGTCACCACTGACAGTTTTGACACAATTCTTGCAGCTAGCCAAGGAGGGTCCCTTGCTGGATCAGGAACTTGCATTTTGGTAGCAAAGTGCTCAGCAATGATGTCTGCCTTCTCTTGACTACTAGTAGAGGTGGTCCCATCCTGTCGATTTAGAGGTGGAATGAGTTCATCAGGCAGATAACCTTGTCTGTCCTTGACCAGGGACCACCAGGTTTTGGAGCCTACCCTACCTGATGCTAGCTTTCTTTTAGTGTCCACGTCCCATTTAGCAATGGCCCACTTTTGAACGTCACCCATATGCCTACAGGCTTGCCTGTGCAAGTTCCTGTTATAGGTGGTAGGATGTCTCTTATACCTTCGCCATGCTTTGTACTTAGCAGTAGCAGCCTCTCTACAACGAAAGCCGAACCAAGGCTGATCTGTAGGCTTCGCCACATATTGCCGGTGAGGAATGTATTCTTGTTGTAAATTAAGGATGTGTCCAGTGAAGGCTTTCACTTGGTTGTCAACATCCCCTTGGAAAAGAGCATTCCAATCGGTGGTGGCGAGCTCAGAGCAAAGGGCTGGTCAATTACCTCTTTCCCATAGCCAGGTTGTGCGTGTGGACTCCTCACCTCGTTCTGTTGGGATCTTAAGTGTCGTAAAAACAGCCTTGTGGTCAGACGATCCAACGTAGCCGAGGGGTTGACAAGTGACTATGCCTTCCAGATCACTCACTACTGGGTCAAGGGAGGAGCCAGAGATGTGAGTAGGGAAATCAACAAAGTTTCTCATGTCAAATACTGCAAGAAGGTCATCAAAGTCCCTCTGTATAAGGTGCTCCCTCCCTCTCTCTCTCTCTCTCTCTCTCTCTTTCTCTCTCTCTCTCTTTCTCAGGCTCTTTAATGGATTTATGTTGCTCAAACCAGCTCCATTCGCGATCAGAAGTGAGCCATCTGGTGCTATAACCAATACCGACTGGTTCACAGACAAGCAGCTAGTGCTCAGACAGACATCGAGTGCCTAAACTAACAGCTGGTACTTCAAGAATGGAACCAATAGCAGGATACCTTGAGGAACTGTTCACGATATCTTCCTCACAATACTGGTGATCGGGTACACACACATACAATACTCTCGCTAACGACTTTTATGAGGCCCCGACTGACCAGGGCACACTTGTATTAAGCGCTTCTCTTTACCTAGTCCACTAGTGTTTCTTGAAGAGGCGGACTTTATTAGGATTAATTTTAATCTAGGTTTAAACTCAGATAAACCCAAGTTTGGCTTTTTATTTGTTAGGCTTCTAGTAACATTCTGTTGGATGTATCTATTTATTGCTCACTTGTAACAGGTTAGGTACTGAAGACACACTTTCCCTGTAACACTCATCTTCTTGACAATATTGTCAACTTTGAATAATAAAATGGTATAAAATACCGACAGGTTGTTAGGTAAGACACATATGCAACAGTTAGGTATCTTTATTTCGAAACGTTTCGCCTACACAGTAGGCTTCTTCAGTCGAGTACAGAAAAGTTGATAGAAGCAGAAGATACTTGATAGAAGCAGAAGATATTGTTTCATTCCATGGAACAATGCTCTTCTCCAGACTGAGGGACTGACCACCTCAAAACTTTAAGGGTGATGGACTGATTACATCGTCTTCAAGTATCTTCTGCTTCTATCAACTTTTCTGTACTCGACTGAAGAAGCCTACTGTGTAGGCGAAACGTTTCGAAATAAAGATACCTAACTGTTGCATATGTGTCTTACCTAACATTGTCAACTTTCTCGATAATCTTCTGAATATCGAATAACACTGCTCAGCTTTAGTAAGTTTAGCGCATTATGTAAAATATTTAATAACGAGAATACATATCTGGATATCACAGTATTGGGTAACTGGATTATTCATTATTATATGACGGACATTCCAGTTCCATAATATCTGATTTAGAATTGTATACTTTTTCATGGGAATTTCACTCGAAGAATTTGTTTTGTCGTCAGAGAAAAGCATACAAAGATTTGCTAGTATCACGTGGTAGTGGGACAGAAATCAACTGTGTTACTCTCAGGGTATTAATGATTTCATGTTCAGTTCGGGGTGTTTATTACGGTACTAAATCGCGTTTTAACCCTTGTTTTGGTTCAGTGTTGCGTGTGATGTTTGAGAACAAGACGTTTCAGAAGTGTGTGCACTCGCCGAATTGCGTTTTGTGGGGACCGAGTTCTGGCTCAATGCACTACCAGCATTTATTGGTATCTGGCCTCGTGTGTGTGTGTCTTTTTTTTTTTGTATCAACTTTTATATCTATATAAGAACATAAGAAAGGAGGAACACTGCAGCAGGCCTACTGGCCTATACTAGGCAGGTCTTTCTCAAACTGAAACCTACTAACAATAATATTTGCACAACCATATATATATATATATATATATATATATATATATATATATATATATATATATATATATATATATATATATATATATATATATATATATATATATATATATATATAGGATGGGGTCCACCTCAGTTGTGGATTGTGTGACCCATAGCCTCGGAGAAGTGAATAGAAAGGCTTCAAGGAATGATAAAGAATGATAAAGAAATGACAAAAGAATTTTCTCCTGGAATTAAACTATTTTATATATCAGGTGATTAAAAACGGAAAGATAATTAGTGGTGGAAAGCAGGAGGATACATAACACCTAAAACACTAACTGGAGGCGGACATGGACAGGATAAAATGCATACAAATCATTTAAGAGCAGTATATATATATATATATAGGAGGGTCAGAAAATAACGAAGGACTGACTTTTATGTGACTGCCTCTTTCTTCCGTCCATCTTGACCTTCACGTCTAGTCTCTGTAACTCTCTGCTGTTTTGTTTTTAAGTTAATATTTTACTGAATAAAGTTCCCTCCCGAGTGTTCTAGCCTGGTTTTCTAGTTTATATTTCAGTCTTATTAAATCTGTATCTGACTAAAATATAGCGTCCGCTCATCCTTCACTTTTCTGCCTTTACACTAGTCATTATTTCATGCAATTAAATTCCATTATATAAATTACCAAGATTTGTGCTTCATGAAATCAAAGGTATTTAAACAAAGTATACGCTTCCAGGTAATTTATTAGCCTACTCATTAGTTTTTATCTTTCCGTAATGGATATTCATGTCTATTGGATTTATTAAAGATAATGTTTTCCAGTCACTGCTTCCAGTGATGTGAAATAGCTCTTTTGTGTCTAGCTTAGTATCTCAGCAGGCTTATTTATTATATATGGTGGGATTTATTCTGGTCCCATTGCCTTCTGGAGTTTTTCACTATCATTCATGTTTGGTTTATTGTGCCAGTCTTCTCTGCCATTTCCAGTAACTGCCGTTTTGGCTGTTTATTCTTATTGTTATTGAGTTCTTAATAATTTTCCTTGTCTTTCTCATCAATTATAAATTGTTTTCTGGTGCGATTGTGTAGCAGTTTGGAATGGTTTTTACCGAAATCTTAGCTATTAGTTATTTTCTTACATTTTTTTGCGTGTCTGTTCTGAGAATTATATTTATGGCTCCTCCAAACTATTCTTAGCTCACTTCTATTCCTCTTGTCCTTTTTTTCCCAAACTTGCATGAAATTTCGCATCCATACACAGCTTATTAAAGTGTGAGGTGTCTTGGTACTGTTCTGTCTCTTTTTGTTATGGGGTGAATTCGTCTATTGCTTTTTGGCACTTCGGGATATCTTGCCTTATATTATGAACGCTTTCTTTCATTATCTCATTATATTTCGAAAAGGAAATATATTCTCAGAAAGTTGCCTTTAGGTGTGCTATTCGCACATATTTTTTACTTTCCTCAACAGCGTGTAGTAAAATATTGGTTACAATGACCACTTGCTTCTCAATGTCAGCTTCACTTTGGATGGATATTTTATCACCTCTTTTTATCTCTCTCATTCTGTTCGAAATTTTAACGTGCAAGACAAGGAGGTTCCAAAACTCATTACCCAAAATCTTTGCTCTTAACGTCATATCTCTGTGAGAGACTGTGTCAGCCATTCCTTTTTTCCAGACCGAAATCCCAAAGATTGGAAGTTATATTTTTTTTTCTATCGTCTGCTAAGGTTGTCCACTCAGTGAAGCTTATAACGGAGGTAGTGTTAGCAATTACTGCCATTCTTTTATTATTGGTCTTCCTGATCTTATTTTTCCTACGTGATGTTGTTTGACACTTCCATTATTCAGTTGCTATAACTCCACTCCATGGGATATCACCCCATTCAAAACCACTAATGTTGTTTAGCATTTGCATTATTCAGCTGGTTTATCCCTGAGTATTCTTTGACTGATTTGTTTTGATACGTGATCTACGTTAAGTAGGGAAACAGCGGCACTTTCTTGCTCCATGGGATATTACCCGATCCCATACATCTATCCTTCCCTTTCACCCAAGGTACTACTTAAATCCCAACTAAAGCTTCTCCCTGAAACCAAGCAGAATGCCTTAAGCTGTACTGATGATTTAGTCACACAGCATACTCACAAATTATGTTGATGGTTCTGTTCACCAATCCTCTGGTGCAGTTTGTAGTGCTGTTGTTGTCAAATAGTGATATCTCCCATAAATAAATTGGAGCACGCGTAAATAATTGGGCCTCTACCCTTCTAACAGAACTGTTTACCATACTCTTTGCACTCAAATGCGTGTGATGAATGGTTTGAAAAACCGACAAGTTGAAGATTGAGACACTTATGCAGCATATGGGAATCTTTATTCAGGAAACGTTTCGCCACACAGTGGCTTCATCAGTCCATACAAAGGAGAATCTTGAAGAACAGGAGGAGAATGAGGTAATCAGTCCCTCAACCTTGAGTCGATGTGTTCAGTCCATCAATCTTGAGTAGAATACGGCATGTGAGCGGAGAAGCAGCTTATAAACCATATGGCAGGAGAGGTGCAGCAGTCACAGGTGGTGTCACATTTGTTCAATGTGGAAGTAGGTCGTGCCCAAGAATTAGGCAAGCGAAGAATTCCTAAGTATTAAGATCCCAAGAAGTTGCAGTGTCTGACAGGTTTGTAGATGAATGGTTCAAACCTGTCAGACACTGCAACTTCTTGGGATCTTAATACTTAGGAATTCTTCGCTTGCCTAATTCTTGGGAACGACCTACTTCCACATTGAACAAATGTGACACCACCTATGACTGCTACACCTCTCCTGCCATACGGTTTATAAGCTGCTTCTCCTCTCACATGCCGTATTCTACTCAAGATTGATGGACTGAACACATCGACTCAAGGTTGAGGGACTGATTACCTCATTCTCCTACTGTTCTTCAAGTTTCTCCTACGTATGGACTGATGAAGCCACTGTGTGGCGAAACGTTTCCTCAATAAAGATACCCAAGAGTTGCACATGTGTCTAATTTATGAACTTGTCTTGGAGAGCTTGAACGTTGAAGCGTCTGGGAGTTACGATGAGAATGTCGTCAACATAACGGAACCAGGTGACAGACGAAGGGATAATGGTGGAAAAACGCTCGGTTTCTAATTTATCATTCTTAAGTATAAATTGTGGCATGCTTGTGTCAGAAGCCAGACACTGGTATGATAGGATTGTGGACAGTGGAGTCGGAGTGCACATGCTGTGGATTCTATCTCACATTGGTCTTCAGATGCATGATAGAACCGATGAACTGGCTAAGTTATATGACTTCAAAAGGGAGTAGATTACAATATTAGGCTGTTAATTAGCAGTTTTAGAACAATAATACGAAAAGAACTTCAACTGAACTTTATGACTCAGGAAAACTGACACTAGTCAGTTCATCTGTCATCATTCTATCATGCAGGAGGAGGCACATGTTTATGGTGCATCCAACAAAATAAGCAGACTCTTGGATGTGTCACTACCTCCCGGCTCCGGCTGGGTTACAAGTATCTTTGGCAGGTTAAATCACCACCACCAGATGTTGACCAAACGAAATGTAAACTTTGCCTGTTGGACAATTGTCACACCTTGTGGCATTATGTGCAGGAAATTCAATAAAATTAATGAACTGAGAGAGAATTCTCTCATAAATGTTCAAGAAATATTAAAGTGGTATATTACCAAGCATTCTGGAAGAGTACATAAGAACATAAGAACATAAGAAAGAAGGAACACTGCAACAGGCCTACTGAACCAAGCGGAGCAGGTCCATGTTTCCCCCCCCGGATTATCCCAATGGCCCACCCAGTCTGGTCACCTCCACTCAAGGAAGGAGCATGGCACCAGACTCAGCAGCACAAGCTAGCCAGGTCCAACTCTCGCCCACCCACACCCACTCATGTATTTATCTAACCTAATTTTAAAACTACACAACGTTTTAGCCTCAATAACTGTACTCGAGAGTTTGTTCCACTCATCCACAACTCTATTACCAAACCAGTGCTTTCCTATATCCTTCCTGAATTTGAACTTTTCCAACTTGAAACCATTGCTGCGAGTCCTGTCATGGCTGGAAAATTTCAGCACGCTATTTACATCCCCTTTATTTATTCCTGTTTTCCATTTATACACCTCGATCATATCCCCCCTAATTCTACGCCTTTCTAGAGAGTGCAGATTCAGGGCCCTCAGTCTATCCTCATAGGGAAAATTTCTGATACAGGGGATCATCTTTGTCATCCTCCTTTGTACGTTTTCCAGAGCATTTATATCCATTCTGTAATACGGTGACCAGAACTGAGCAGCATAGTCTAAATGAGGCCTAACCAAGGATATATAGAGTTGAAGAACAACCTGAGGACTTCTATTATTTATATTTCTACATATGAAGCCAAGAATTCTGTTAGCTTTATTGCGAACACTAATGCACTGTTGTCATGGTTTTAGGTTGTGCTAACCAGAACTCCTAAATCCTTTTTGCAATCAGTAGTATTAAGATCTACATTATTTAGTTTATATGTGGCATGGTTATTTAACTGTCCAACATTTAGAACTTTGCATTTGTCAATATTAAACTGCATCAGCCACTTCTTCGACCATTGTGTCAGTCTATTCAAATCATCCTGGAGTGCTCTAATGTCCTCATTAGAATGAATTGGACGGCCTATTTTGGTGTCATCAGCAAATTTGCTTATGTCGCTATTTATTCCCTCATCTATGTTGTTTATGTAAATTGTGAACAACAACGGGCCCAACACTGACCCCTAAGGAACACCGCTTGTGACGTGCCCCCATTCTGATTTCTCCCCATTTATGCAAACTCTCTGCTGTCTATTTGTCAGCCATGCCTCTACCCAGGAAAAAAATGCTCCTCCTATTCCGTGTGCCCTAAGTTTCCTCAATAGCCTCTGGTGTGGAACTCTATCGAAAGCCTTACTGAAGTCCATATACACAATATCATATTCATTACCGTGATCTACCTCCTCAAACACCTTAGTGAAAAAAGTTAGTAAATTCGTAATACAGGAACGCCCCTTTGTAAAACCGTGTTGAGATTCATTAATCAATCTGTGCCTGTCAAGATGGCTACGAATTGCTTCTGCAATTATTGATTCCATAAATTTTCCCACTATGAAGGTAAGGCTTATTGGTCTATAGTTCGAAGCCAAGGACCTGTCACCTGCCTTGTAAATAGGTATTACATTTGCCATTTTCCACTTATCAGGCAGTATGCCAGTTGTAGTGACATGTTAAAAAGATTAGCCAAAGGTATGCTAAGTTCCTCTTTACATTCCTTTAACACCCTTGCAAACAGTTCATCAGGACCTGGGGATTTGTTAGGTTTTAGTTTCTCTGTTTGTCTGAGGACTATGTCACTAGTTACCGCAATCGTACATAGTTTATTATCATCCTGTTCTACATAATCTATTATTTCAGGAATATCGCTAGTATTTTCCTGGGTGAAAACTGAGAGGAAGTAGGTATTTAGAATTTCACACATATTCTTATAACTGTCAGTAATCTGACCAGAGTTACTCTTAAGTGGGCCAATCTTGTCCCTAATCTTACTTCTGTATACCTGAAAGAACCCTTTTGGGTTAGTCTTTGAATCCCTTGCGACCTTAGCCTCATAATCCCTTTTTGCTTTTCTTATTCTTTTTTTTAATTCTCTCTTTAATTGAATATATGGATTTCTTAACTGCCCATCCCCTCTTTTGATACGCCTATATATGCCTCTCTTTTGGCCAATGAGATGTTTTAATCTATTGTTCATCCATTTGGGCTCATTTTTGTTTGATCTAATTTCCCTACTCGGAACAAAAGTTGTCTGGACAGCTAGAACTATGCTCTGAGAAACGTCATATTGGCAACCAAGGTCACCTACCTGACCCATAGTCAAGACATCCCAATTTAGCCCACCCAGGTAATTTTTCAGTCGCATGAAGTCGGCCAAGCGAAAATCTGGGACAGAAATTTGACAATACTCACTGTAAATAACGCATTACCACTTGTACTCACCTAGTTGTGGTTACAGGGGTCGATTCACAGCTCCTGGCCCCGCCTCTTCACTGGCCTCTACTCTGCGTGTGTGACTAAATTAACGTCTGCATAAATAACTCACTACGATTGTTATCGGATGTAAACACGTAACTGGTTTATTACCAATGTAACTTGTTAAGTTATCAAAACTCTGCATCCCAGTCCCTGGACGCATTATGTGCCTCTGTAATCTTTTGACTACCACCCAGGTGATGGGTCTCCGGCCCATAATAAAGATGTTCGATTAACTAACTCTGTTTTTGAGGATTACTAGGCTGCTTTTGTCGTTAATTTTTTGTCTGTTAGACTATTTTTTGGTGGCTCTAATAATCCTTGGATCATATAGGCTCACTTTTTTCATAGCCTGAAATATGCATGTGGCAGCATGTTATGAGAGTGCAGCATTGACTGCACGTTATGAGAGTGTAGCATTGACTGCATGTTATGAGAGTGCAGCATTGACTGCATGTTATGAGAGCGCAGCATTGACTGCATGTTATGAGAGTGCAGCATTGACTGCATGTTATGAGAGTGCAGCATTGACTGCATGTTATGAGAGTGTAGCATTGACTGCATGTTATGAGAGTGCAGCATTGACTGCATGTTATGAGAGTGCAGCATTGACTGCATGTTATGAGAGTGCAGCATTGACTGCATGTTATGAGAGTGCAGCATTGACTGCATGTTATGAGAGTGTAGCATTGACTGCATGTTATGAGAGTGCAGCATTGACTGCATGTTATGAGAGTGCAGCATTGACTGCATGTTATGAGAGCGCAGCATTGACTGCATGTTATGAGAGTGTAGCATTGACTGCATGTTATGAGAGTGCAGCATTGACTGCATGTTATGAGAGTGCAGCATTGACTGCATGTTATGAGAGTGCAGCATTGACTGCATGTAATGAGAGTGCAGCATTGACTGCATGTTATGAGAGTGTAGCATTGACTGCATGTTATGAGAGTGCAGCATTGACTGCATGTTATGAGAGTGCAGCATTGACTGTATGTTATGAGAGTGCAGCATTGACTGCATGTTATGAGAGTGCAGAATTGACTGTATGTTATGAGAGTGCAGCATTGACTGCATGTTATGAGAGTGCAGCATTGACTGTATGTTATGAGAGTGCAGCATTGACTGCATGTTATGAGAGTGCAGCATTGACTGCATGTTATGAGAGTGCAGCATTGACTGCATGTTATGAGAGTGCAGCATTGACTGCATGTTATGAGAGTGCAGCATTGACTGCATGTTATGAGAGTGCAGCATTGACTGCATGAGAGTGCAACATTGACTGCATGAGAGTGCAACATTGACTGCATGTTATGAGAGTGCAGCATTGACTGCATGTTATGAGAGTGCAGCATTGACTGCATGTTATGAGAGTGCAGCATTGACTGCATGTTATGAGAGTGCAGCATTGACTGCATGTTATGAGAGTGCAGCATTGACTGCATGTTATGAGAGTGCAGCATTGACTGCATGTTATGAGAGTGCAGCATTGACTGCATGTTATGAGAGCGCAGCATTGACTGCATGTTATGAGAGTGCAGCATTGACTGCATGTTATGAGAGTGCAGCATTGACTGCATGTTATGAGAGTGCAGCATTGACTGCATGAGAGTGCAACATTGACTGCATGAGAGTGCAGCATTGACTGCAGCTTCATGGCAGGTTTCATCACAGTCACGTATAATCCTGCCTTATACCATATTTTCGTGATTTCCTGTCGTATCTTACTTTGGGTAACATCATTTTTTTATGATTTAATCTTGTGATTTAACTCATCCCTCAACATAAACCATAGTCAATACTCCAGCTGATTATGGTTCTTTCATTGTGTGTGTGTGTGTGTGTGTGTGTGTGTGTGTGTGTGTGTGTGTGTGTGTGTGTGTGTGTGTGTGTGTGTGTGTGTGTGTGAGAGTGTGTGTGTGTGTGTGTGTGTGTGTGTGTGTGTGTGTGTGTGTGTACTCATTTAGTTGTTGTTGCTGTGTCCCATCTCTGGAACATCCTGTCTCTGTCCACCTTGTCAAATCCTCGCAATATTTTATATGTCGTTATGGTATCTCCCCTATCTCTCCTCTCCTTCATTGTTGTCAGGTCGATTTCCCTTAACCTCTCCCCGTAGGACATACCCCTTAGCTCCGGGACTAATCTTGTTACAAACCATTGAACTTTCTCAAATTTCCTTACGTGCTTGGCGCAGCATACTTCAGTATAAGTCTGACATACTCGGTGTACAGGGTCCTGAACGATTCCTTATGGAGATGTGGGAACGATATTCTTAGGATTGCTATGCTCCCATATACTGCAACAGTTATTTGGTTGATGTGCACCTCAGGAGATGTGCCCTGTCTTATACTCACACAAAGATCCTTTTCCTTGAGTGAGGTTTGTAGTCTCTGGCCCCTTAGACTGTACTCCGTCTGCTGTCTTCTTTGCCCTTCCCCAATCTTCATGACTTTGCACTTGGTGAGGTTGAACTCCAGGAGCCAGTTTCTGGACGGGGCCTGCATCCTGTCCATATCTCTTTGTAGTTCTGCCTGGTCCTCGTCCGATTGAATTCTTCTCATCAACTTCATGTCCTCTTCAAACAGGTGCAATTCTGAGTGTATTACTTCCGTCATGTCGTTCACATATACCAGAAAAAACACCATTCCTAGGACTGACCCCTATGGAACCCCGCTCGTCCCATTCGCCCACTCTGACACCTCGTCACGTACCATGACTCGTTGATGTCTTCCCGACAGGTATTTCCCGATCCATTGCAGTGCCTTCCCTGTTATACCTGCTTGGTCCTCTAGCTTACGCACTAATCTCTTGTGTGTAACTGTGTCAAAAGCCTTCTTACAGTCCAAGAAAACACCTCTCTCTCTTGTCTTTCTGCTGTCACCGTAATAGAACTCCAGTAGGTTTGTGACTCAGGATTTCCCGTGCCTGAAACCGTGCTAGTTGTTGTTGATAAGCTCATTTCTTTCTAGGTGTTCCACCACACTTCTGATAATCTCCATAACTTTGCATACCATACATGTCACTGACACTGATTTGTAGTTTAATGCTTCGTGTCTGTCTCCTTTTTTAAAAATTGGGACTACAGTTGCTGTCTTCTATACCTGAGGTAGTCTAGTCACCCTATTTCGATAGATGTGTTTAAGATTATTGTTAGTGTCACACGTAGTGCCTCTGCTCACTCTCTCAGGACCCAAGGAGAAATGTTATTCGATCCCATCGATTTTGAGATATCTAGCTCGCTTAGCAGCCTCTTCAATTCTTCCTCGGTTGTATGCATTGTGTCCAACACTTGATGGTGTACCCTACCTCTCCGTCTTCCTGGAGTCCCTTCTGTCTTCTCTGTGAACGATTCTTTGAATCTCATGTTGAGCTTCTCACATACTTCTTGGTCGTTTCTTGTGACCTCCACTCCTTACTTCCTCAGCCTGATTACCTGGTCCTTGACTGTTGTTCTCCTCCTGATGTGGCTGTACAACAGCTTCGAGTCAGATTTGGCTTTCACTGCTATGTCATTTTTGTATTGTCGATGGGCCTCCCTTCATACCTGTGCATATTCATTTCTGATTCTACTTATTCCATTCTCTAGCACACTTGGTTTTGGCCTCTTTACACCTTTCGGTGAACCAACGGCTCATCCTGGCCTTCTAGTTATTTCTGTTACCCTTGCGTTCAAACCTCTCCTCAGCTTCCTTGTATATCGTTGTCACATATTCCATTTTCTCATTTACTGACTTCCCTACCAGTGCCCTGTCTCACTGAGTCTCGTGCAGGAAATTCTTCATGCCTGTGTAACCCCCTCTATTGTAGCTTCACTTTATTAGTCATGCCCTTTCTGCTTCCCTTTCCACTTGTAACTCTACTATGTACCCGAAACTCAGAACCATATTGTCAATGGCCCCGACGGGTCTTTCATATAAATGATCTCAATATCTGCTCCGCATGGGTCAGTAGGTCTGTTGCAGTGTTCCTTCTTTCTTATGTTCTTATGTTCTTAAAAGTGCTTTAAATGTGAGAATTGGTGAAATGCCAAAAATTTTAATAAAAAATGTTTAATAAGGCAACTAGTACCTGTTTTGGGTCATCTAGATATCTGATTAACAGAGACAGACAAAAATACCGACAGAAATTTACATAAGTGGAATTTACATAAGTGGTAACTGCAGAAACTTAAGGTGTTCTCGTCGCTTGTCGTGTGCGTAGGGAATAATGACACATAGAGCATGAGTCAGTCAGGTTGTTAGAGGTAGAAGGTACTGAGTCAGAAGGATTGTCAGAGTCTGGCTCACTGGTCTGGGTGCCGCAAGTCTCGTCAACGTCATCACATACTAACTTCATGTGATCTAAATACGACTATACTGACCACACTCTATACTGACCTTGTTCAACAACTCTGTAGGGACCAACAAACTTTTGGTTTAGCTTTGGCACAGCAGAAATATCATTGAAGTTAGCATTGCTCTCGAGCCGACTTTAATATTAGTTGGCTTAGCTCTAGGATTAGTAACGTTCGTAATTTCTGTTGTTGCCTTTTGAAGTATTTCTCTGATTCTTCTAAAGACACTTTGAGCTAAACAGGTATGAGTAGTTACAAAGTCAGTTTTCATTATAATTACGTTTTGGAGTGAAGTACAGCAATTCATATCTCCTATAGAGTCATTGTTAGCGAAATTGATGGCACACTGAAAAGTCAGGTATGACTTCATCCCACGTTACGCTGTTAGGATTATTTAATCGTTGCTCTCAAGGCATCGAGTACTTTCTCATTTGTCCTTTCAGCTAAGCCATTGATGACAGGATCAATGACAGGATCAATGAGCCTTGACGTGGACACTAACGAGAAGTATTAGCATGGAGGAGATAAATCTTATTATTTCAGAAACCAGCACTTGAGGAGGTTTCTGGTTGTTCCGGGAACCTCGTCCTCTACTACGACTTCTTCAGTGGAAACGGTTGGGACTACGACGATAAAGCTCGCGAAATATGCTCTCCATATGAGCATAGCACTGTGAAGTATGATGATCATGCATATTATGGAAAGTACAATATGGTAAATTACTCTGAGTACTTTCCTGTTCTCAATGCCCAAACAATTTTCAGAAATATGTCCCTTTATTCGCAATTGTAATTAGTCTTGCACTATTACTGGAGTGATTACTCGCTGCACTAGCCCTAGATCAGGTGATCAGCATGGGAGTGTTGCGCAGGAGTAGCAGAACTACGGAGTTTAAGTAATATGGTAAGAAATGAATCCAGTTCAGCAACCAGTGTCCTTAATAGAGCCGCCAACGGCTCCATCTCTACAGTCTGTTTGTTGGCTAAACACATGTGCAAAGCAGTAGATCGTAACTGCTTGTTGACACCATAGGCAGCGAATTTGCCAATGTCAAGTGCAAACTCTTTATAGCCTGGTCGTACAAAGACTGAAGCCTCAAAGGACACTTTAAATGCATTCAACAGTTTGCATATATGGGTAGAAAAGCCACCGAGCAATTCACCTTCTATAGGTGCTACAAGTATTAATTCTCGCAATAAGAAGTATGGATCAGAGACAGTTGATGGAATAGCTTTATACTCTGACTAACTTATCAAATGATCGAAATCATAATTGATGATGAGATTGCTAGCGTCTCCAGGCGAAGATCGGGTAAGACTGTCTTGGCAAGCAAATTATGCAGTCCTCTATTCCTTGACCACGAGAGGCATTATTCACCGCACTACAAATAGCAGTATATCAAGCTTCTAGAATACTTGATTCATGTGAATAGTGTTTAGGTCTATGACCTATCATACGTCTGTCAGTGCGCAAGGAACCAATAGCGTTCTGACATGGATCATGAGTGTCGCGCCTTTTGTTTACAACGTGAACTTAATAATTACCGGGGTGCTTGTGCAGATCTCAGGGAACTTATTCGGAAGTCTTTTGACACTAATAATTTATAGAGATTTTTAACCTGGTGTTTAGTTTTATTTATATCATAATTTTTTAAGGTCTTTTAATATTACCTTGGATGTTCTTTTGTTATATGTGTCTGTTTTTTTATTGACAAAAGCAGTGAGTGATTTTACAGGTCAAAGCACACTTTTCTGAGATCTTGATCAGTCAGGCTCTTGATGCAGGCTGCACTCATTGCAACTAAGGCACCAAAGCATTGCAGATGAGATACTGACTTAAGACGCGTATTATATTCTCTCCTCTTGGAGTCAGGTAAAAGTCTCTTGATAATTTCCCTTATATTGGAAGTAAGGGAATTGAAAATTCTGGACCATTTTTCATTTACTAAGATACAGATACCTCTTAAATGTGCTTGTGGTATTATGTGCTTATGGTACCCATTTGTCTTTGGGGTATTTTGCGTCGTCTTCCCGGCCACTTGTTTTCGCTGTATGTGATTTCAGTATACAGATTTAGGAACAATTTCTCCAGACATTTCCATGTTTAAATTTAGACACATCTCTAACGCCTGCGTTTCAAGGATTGCAATTCAAAGGACATTTAATATTCCCAGTAATTTTGGCACGTGACTGAATGTAACAGACTGGAAAAATTTTCTGTATATTCTCCAGATCTGCGATTTTACCTGCCTTAATTAAGAGGGGTTCTTAGTGTACAGCAAAATTCCCATCTAGAGAGAGAGAGAGAGAGAGAGAGAGAGAGAGAGAGAGAGAGAGAGAGAGAGAGAGAGAGCAATTATAATAAGTATTATCATTGGCTTAGCTTCTCATGCTTGAAAAGTTCTAGCTATCCAACTTAGCTTTGGCCCACTGAATGATCTGGTTATAATCAACTTGGATATTTTCTCAATATTTTCTCAGTGGATGTCACTTTTGTATAATTTCTAGTATCTTTTGCAGAGAATGATTCAAGTCAATAAGTCTGTTTCTCGTGAGAATGAGAAACAAAATCATTGCGAGTACTGTACATTAAGGAATAGAGTTTTACACTATGGCAGCCTCTGATTTAACTCAGTTATCTATTACTCTTTGGGTTTGATTTATTAGAAGGTTAAACATGAAAGGGTCCACCAGTAGTTAATCCTGAAGGTACTTCACTTAGAAAGGAATCTCGCATTCTGGTGATAGTATATGACTGAAATATCAAAGAAGAAACCTTAAGTATTTAACATCATCAACTGTGACATCTTTCATCTATCCGCTTTAATTTGCTTCTTCAGATCTGTATAAGGTGGTGCGCATCAGCCTGACTTTGCCAGTTAATTCTGCAACAAGTGAACAAGGGTGTTCCTGCCTGCCACTGACAAAACAACCTTTATGAGGAACTACAATAAAGTTAGAGATAAAGTGCTAATGCATTTATGTCTATAAATGTGTAAAGAGCCAAGAGTTTCCAACCACAACAAAACTCCCACAGGTATAGCTGTTCAGTTGCCTTGAGCTTCTTGAGAGTAGACTGGATATGTTACCTGGAGTTCACCTGGAGAGAGGTTCAGGGGTCAACGCCCCTGCGGCTCGGTCTGAGACCAGGCCTCATGTTATGTGATTCTCAAAATATAATTATATAAGTTCAAGGTGAATATAATTATTTTGATGGCCGGCATAATCACGTATTTTCATGTAATTACTCGTAATCTCCTTTATGACTTATGAAATCGTAACGACACAATTGGTAATTACGTGGTATAGTTTATTCTTTATGGTCAGTTGTTTTCTTACTCTCATATGAAGAGTGAATAAGAGGATCCTTAGAAAACGAGTTTTTTTTATTGATCTGTAATATACACTTTAAAAAAAACTTCTTCACTCCTATGAAAAATAACTCTAGAGATACCAAAAAATTCTGACTGATGAAATTTTTTACCCAGAGCAAACGTCTCAAATTCTGCACCTTTATGACGTTCGTTGCTTCAGGTGTCTTTGTATTACCCAGTTTACCTACATTTTTGCCTTCATATCTTTTAAATTCTCTTAGTCAATGGATTTTCCTCAGATTTTTTCTTTAAACCTTCTCATTTCCTGTTCCACTCTTTAGATTCATTTTTTACACCACCACATCATATTGTGTTTTTCTTATTCTGTTCAAGATTCACAGAACACAGACACATCCACTTCCTCCAGCCACTTCCTCTCTGCAACATTCACATTCCATCCTCTACATACATACATAAACCTGGGTACCACAGTAATCTGTGATGCATTCTTCCTTTTTGCATCCATTGACATACGTCTTTCTTTCCACAGATTCCTCAACATTCCTGCAACTTTCTTTTCCTCATCTATTCTGTGAGTTATCGCATACTTCATACACCCATTTGTTTGTACAGTTATGTAATTCTTTATCTTTCCTTGCTAACCGACCTCAATTCTTTCATTTTTTTTACTAACACTCATTTTTTTTTATTTTCTTTCGTGTTCACTTTATATACGATTTAAACGACATGCAAACACTGCAATATATTAGAAAACGTTTCGGTCTTAGGATCTAGATTATTTCTAACATACAAAGGGCTAAAAGTAATATACATATTGACAAAATGTAAGGTGTTATAACCGGGTAATGACCTGATGAAAATAACGTAGCACGAGTGACCTTTCGAAACGGGGTCATGTAGCCTGTGAGGTCACCTATGAGGTGGATGCGGCTTTAATTTTGCCGCTGATAGCTAGCCATCAACGATGCATCCAGGGATTTTCGGCTTCATTGGTCGGCTTCTGTGATGAGTTGTGTCTCATTCCAACTTATTAGATATCCTACAAAATTCCTGTGAAGGAAATAGTCATTGCTCAAATCATCCCTATCACAGGCGTATATATACCGTCTCAGTATAGTAGATTGATTTGTGCCTGTCTTCACTATATACTGTACGTATTGGTACTGTCCACAGAGGATAATGTTAACACCTACTGTCAAAGTATAGGGTGTAAGACTTCGTTTTGTAGTAAGGTCCTTGCTGAAGGATATAGCCACGGTGTCTACATTAATGTAGACACCGGGCGAGTGTTCTTGGCGCCTGGCGAGCGTTCGTAACTACATCACCACATGGAAGCACTACGGACTGCTTGGTGGAGGGTTCCATTAGGGGTTTAGTTGAGAATGGGTTGAGCCTTGTATAAACCTAAATTCCCAGATGGAAAAGAGGAAAAAGATGATGTGTTAAGGTTTCCATTATATACGTATTCTCGTCTTCAAGAAAACAAGGACTCTTTTCATGTGAGTGTCATAGTGAGAACAAAAGTTTATACTGTAAACTCCTCGTTGTTCGTGGGTTTTCTATGCATCTTAAATAATTATTTGTTGCTGTTAGGAGATCTAAACAGAACGATGTCGAAAAAGGGGAGTGTATTCTCTTTTTCGAGTTCCAAAGTGAACTTTAAATATGGTTCTGCTATATTGAATTTGTTGAGGAGGGCCTGGTTATTAAAGCATCTGGGATATATTACTGAGATATCGTCAACGTATCTTGGTTAAGAGTAAGTGGTGTTGAATTTCTCGATCTCGCAAGATCTTCACGAAAAGATTCGGGGATCAGCACTAAGGAGGCTGCAAACTGCGAAGTTAATGCATCTTTGGTAGCAGTTATTTTGATGCATGAGACTGCGCTGTATGACCCTTGTGGTTTAGCGCTTCTTTTTGATAATAATAATAATAATAATAATAATAATAATAATAATAGTAACTGATATTTGAGGAAGGTAAAGTTGATACAGATGTCTACTAGAATGAAATCTTTGGCAGGTGGTGCTAATCTCTGTATCGTAATTATTAGGCAGCATCTGTTAGTGTAAAGAGTCAGGTCATCAAAAGAATTCATGGTCTTGTTTTTAGCATTTAAAATAAACATGCGAAAGAGAAGATCATCCGAATATTTGAGGTTCGTTTTCGTACGTTAGGTGATCAAGGTCCCAAGACCGAAAAATATTTCCATAAATATGTTCTAGTATTTTCTCACGTGAGTTTTAAACTTCCCGTTTGTATCATTACCATGATTTTACCTTCACTTTATACAACTTTACATTTTCTTCCACCAGCTACGACAACTTCTCTTATAAATCTTCCAGTAGAACCGTATTCCCCTCTAAGATTTAATTCATTATTATTACATTCCACATTTCTCTTTTATACCACAACATTTAACTCGTTTATATCCGTGTCTGAACACACAACCACGACCGACATTTCAATCCCTTATCTAACACCTAATTTTACAAAAAATATACCTTTTCTTCTCTTATATGCGCTTTAATGTACTCTACAATAATTTTAGTGTGTTCAATGACCTACCATTTTTTCAATACATTTGTACCACTGATCACATAGTTCCTTTTCATACGTTTTTTCAACATGAATCAATGCGACAAACATTTCCTTTAAGTACTGTGACATAAGTATTTAAATGTAAATAATTCAGCCACATACCCCACTCACTATATAAAACATCTACTGATTTGTTCTTCTGAAATATTAATTCTGTTATTCAGTATATATCAGGGATACACAAAAGACTTAGCTTCCTATGAAACTTGAGAAACCACATGAACGTAAAACTATAATACAAAGAAAAGAGATCTGCAAATTTTGTTTTTAATTAGAGAGCCCTCTTTTCCGCTCAAGATCTTTCTCGCTCTCGTGCGTCTTCAGGAGCTATGCAATGTTGCAAGACAAGCAACAGATGGGGTGACGGGGGGTTAGGTTAACACTCTCTGAGGCAAGGCAGAAGCGTGAAGAGTCGGGCCAAGTGACAGAGGGGTGTGTGTGTGTGTGTGTGTACTACCATCTGCCACTCATCCACCCTTCCCCTCATTCCCCTTTCTGGGGAGGGGAGAAAGGAACCTCAGAAGTTTACAGACAGCCATTTACAGATTAAAAAGGAACAGCGGTAGTCAGCCCAAAATTGTATCTAATCAACATCAACTGATCTAGAACCTACAGAACTTATGATTGGTTTTACAAGACTACCAACTTTGTATGTTTTAATCAGACCATATAAAGTTTGCAATCTTGTGAGATCAATTATAAGTTTTGCAGCCCGTACATTATTAAAATAATTAGTGAAAATATAAACCCCAGTTGTGGGTACCGTATCTTATGTAAAAAATAACGTTGATCTCATTGATAAACATTTAGGTTTTAATATGGTTAATGATATCAAAAATCATTAGTACTGATGTCATTTCGCTGTTTACTAAAGTACCAGTAGATGACCCCGTTAGATTTTCTTGCAGAAAACTATCCAAAATATGACCTTCCCTTAAACACTAATCAGATTATCGATTTGATTAAACTGTGCTTTGTGAATAGTAAATTTATGTTCAACAATAAATAAATCCTACTTAAAGAAATTTGGCATAGCTGTGGGTAATCCGTTGGGCACAGACACTGCATCATTAGGTCGTCTGAGAGATATTGGAGATGCTCAGTAGTTTGTAGTATTTGACCATTCCCCAGGATGCGACCCACAACGATCGACTAACTCCCAGTTACTTTTTTACTGCAGGTTAACAGGGACAGTGGGTGTGAGAGAGACTCACTCATATGTCTCGACCTGCCCAGGATCTGAACCTGCGACCAATCGGCTGTGAGCCGACTGTGCTGACCCCTGCGCTACAGGTCACCCTGTGCTGTCTCCTGTGTTGAGTAATTTGTAGATGGAATATATTGAGACCAAAATAATTATTCCTAATAAATAATCCTGCCTCTAAATACCAGATAGTTGAGATATGAGAATGATGAACTGTCTGTTGCCTTATATTGAGATTCCTGATGACTTTCTATCTAGATAAGATAAAATAAGATAAAGTTTACTTGTTTGTAAGGGTTAAAATGTGTAACTACAATTCTTAATTGCTAAGTACAAAGATAGCCACTACCATGCCGGGGCATTTTGGGCTGATTAAGGTTATGGTCTCTTCCATTAAGTTCACTATGGAAAATGAGGTAAATGGAATAATTCAATTTCTGGATATACATATTCATACATCTGGTAATGTATGCATGAATATATGTTCATACATACATTACTATTCGAATCACCAAACACATTAAAAAAAAATATAAAGATTCCCATATGTTGCATAAATATCTCAGTCTTCAACTTGTCAGTTTTCAAATTTTTTATCACATCTGTCAGACACTGGAACATCATTGGATCTTGGTACAAGGAATTCTTCAACTCTTGTCCAAACTTTGAACGTAGACCTACTTATATAAATAACAAAAAAAAGGCACAATACCGTGACTGGAACGATACTTACACTAGTGGATGGTTCCGCTGTGATCCCGCCTCCTCCTGCTTCCACTCACCTGACTACAGTATATAAGCCACTTCGACCATACGCTGTACTTTCTACAAGACTGATGGACTGAACACATCGATTCCAGGCTGAGGGACTGATTACCTCAAACTCCTCCTCTCCTTACCCATTTCTGCTTTCTATTGAACTGATGAAGCCACAGTGTGGCGAAACGTTTCCTTAATAAGGATTCCCATATGTTGTATGTCTCAATCGTCATACCTTTTATTTATGTGATAAATGGTTTTGAAAACCGACAAGTTGAAGATTGAGACATTTATGCGACCTATGGGAACCTTTATTAAGGAACCGTTTCGCCACACAGTGGCTTCATCAGTCCAATACAAAGTAGAAATGTGTAAGGAGAGGAGGAGTTTCATGTAATCAGTCCCTTTAATATAGGACAAACTGGCAAATTCCTTGAGAAGAGAGTTAAACATCACAAATGTCTAATGGACAAGAATCCAGTGTTTTGTTAAATTCATATAAGCGATACACACCATTATTCACATTGAACTTATGCCAGAGAATTAATTCTCTGTAATTATTGACCATTGTGTACACTGAACTTATGCCAAAGAATTAATTCCCTGTAATTCTACAGTTCAATGAAATATTGTGGAATTATCTTTTATTAAGTATTGTGGAATTATCTTTTATTAAGTATGATGCAAAATATATTTCAAATCTGAATTCTGTGTTCTTTGTCGTATGAGCATTTTGACTTGATATTGGGGGCAAATGTATTAGTGAAACAGGTGTGTGTTAGGTGTTGTCACCTCGGAGTGAGGTGTTGTCACCTCTGAGTGAGGTGTTGTCACCTCGGAGTGAGGTGTTGTCACCTCTGAGTGAGGTGTTGTCACCTCTGAGTGAGGTGTTGTCACCTCTGAGTGAGGTGTTGTCACCTCTGAGTGAGGTGTTGTCACCTCTGAGTGAGGTGTTGTCACCTCTGAGTGAGGTGTTGTCACCTCTGAGTGAGGTGTTGTCACCTCTGAGTGAGGTGTTGTCACCTCTGAGTGAGGTGTTGTCACCTCTGAGTGAGGTGTTGTCACCTCTGAGTGAGGTGTTGTCACCTCTGAGTGAGGTGTTGTCACCTCTGAGTGAGGTGTTGTCACCTCTGAGTGAGGTGTTGTCACCTCTGAGTGAGGTGTTGTCACCTCTGAGTGAGGTGTTGTCACCTCTGAGTGAGGTGTTGTCACCTCTGAGTGAGGTGTTGTCACCTCTGAGTGAGGTGTTGTCACCTCTGAGTGAGGTGTTGTCACCTCTGAGTGAGGTGTTGTCACCTCTGAGTGAGGTGTTGTCACCTCTGAGTGAGGTGTTGTCACCTCTGAGTGAGGTGTTGTCACCTCTGAGTGAGGTGTCACCTCTGAGTGAGGTGTTGTCACCTTTGAGTGAGGTGTTGTCGCCTCTGAGTGTGGTGTTGTCACCTCTGAGTGTGGTGTTGTCACCTCTGAGTGTGGTGTTGTCACCTCTTAGTGTGGTGTTGTCACCTCGGAGTGAGGTGTTGTCACCTCGGAGTGAGGTGCTGTCACCTCTGAGTGAGGTGTTGTCACCTCTGAGTGAGGTGCTGTCACCTCTGAGTGAGGTGTTGTCACCTCTGAGTGAGGTGTTGTCACCTCTGAGTGAGGTGTTGTCACCTCTGAGTGAGGTGTTGTCACCTCTGAGTGAGGTGTTGTCACCTCTGAGTGAGGTGTTGTCACCTCTGAGTGAGGTGTTGTCACCTCTGAGTGAGGTGTTGTCACCTCTGAGTGAGGTGTTGTCACCTCTGAGTGAGGTGTTGTCACCTCTGAGTGAGGTGTTGTCACCTCTGAGTGAGGTGTTGTCACCTCTGAGTGAGGTGTTGTCACCTCTGAGTGAGGTGTTGTCACCTCTGAGTGAGGTGTTGTCACCTCTGAGTGAGGTGTTGTCACCTCTGAGTGAGGTGTTGTCACCTCTGAGTGAGGTGTTGTCACCTCTGAGTGAGGTGTTGTCACCTCTGAGTGAGGTGTTGTCACCTCTGAGTGAGGTGTTGTCACCTCTGAGTGAGGTGTTGTCACCTCTGAGTGAGGTGTTGTCACCTCTGAGTGAGGTGTTGTCACCTCTGAGTGAGGTGTTGTCACCTCTGAGTGAAGTGTTGTCATCTCTGAGTGAGGTGTTGTCACCTCTGAGTGAGGTGTTGTCACCTCTGAGTGAGGTGTTGTCACCTCTGAGTGAGGCGTTGTCACCTCTGAGTGAAGTGTTGTCATCTCTGAGTGAGGTGTTGTCACCTCTGAGTGAGGTGTTGTCACCTCTGAGTGAGGTGTTGTCACCTCTTGAGTAAAGTGTTGTCACCTCTGAGTAAGGTGTCGCCTTAGGGTTTAACATATAAAATGAGCTTGTAATTCCTATTTTCACTGCGGCATTTTCATATTTGCAATCACGCGTTTTATTGTGATGTATATAGTGCATATGATTTACCAAACTGCGGCAGGCCAGGATACAAGAATGGTATACAATACCGACAAGATGAAATTAAGACACATGTGCAACATCTGGGTATCTTTATTGTAGACGTTTCGCCATCCAGTGGCTTTATCAATACAAATTCCAGGACATAACTTGAAGACAGTAGAACTATGTACAGAAGATGAGGTAATCAGTCCCTCAACCTTGGAGTAGGTGCGAAGAGCACCGTAGTTGTGGAGATTCTGAAGCAGAAGCAAGGCTCCTGACGTTTATATACTAACGTCAGGTGTAGCAGACGAGGGCATAGTCACTGGTAGGCGGGATTTCCCAGTGGAAGTAGGTCCTTCCGAAAGAAATGGGTTAGTTGTAGTAGTAGTTGTCGTAGTCGTGAAGGTTATGTACATGTCCTCAGAATCAAGATTCCATGATGTTGCAGTGTCTGACAAGTTGTACAAGAATGGTATTGTATACCAGGATTTAAAACCGTCAATGTAAACTGCAACGGCATGAGAATGAGACCTGAAGTGATTAAAAAAAGGAACGAGAAGGAACTGTAGGTATTTGAGCTTTCGTGCAAAACAGTTTGGAAGAGCAGACTCGAACTGCTGGAACCTCTCCAGGGTGAAGAGAAAAGCTAAACGCTAGATGAACTTATAAAGAGCGCAACAGAAGAGAAGTCAAGAGAGAGTGAAGACGAAGAGAAAAAAGACGGAGTAAACAGAGGCGGCGAACAAATAATTGAACTCTACTAACGCCCATTATTATCCTATAAGTAGAAGAATCGTGAAAGTCAAGAGAGCTGACAGAATAACGGAGGCAATGGGCATCACGTCGATCATTCAAGAATGGAACATTCACCTCTGCATATAGGCTCTCGACAGGGAAGGAGCGAAAAGCACCGAGACAAACGTAATTCCTGATGATGGACGTGATAGAGTTAGGAACAATTACAGGAGAGGCCGAGGAATATATCTAGTGGCCATAGTCTAGTGTCGATGAAATTAGGGCTGAATGCAGTCGAAGGAGAATTCGACTATTCGTCCCCAGGAAGGATGTGGGAGGGTTTTAAGGAGGTTAAGCCAGCTATGGCAAGTTGCTTTCAGAGAGGTAATGCGAGATTTCCAGGACAGTCGGCGATCAAACAGAAGGCCGAGAGATCCGACGGTATTACGTACTATACAGGTACAACGGAGTAATTAGAAAAAAAGAAAACGTCTGGTGAAAGCAATTTGGTGCTTTATAGCTCCAGGAAATTTGAACGCATGAATAGTGGGCCAATGGGAAACACGGTTGACAGCATTCTGAAGTGATGCTGCTACTAGGCGACAGTCGGCGTCTGTACAAGCTATAGCAAAGTTATCAACAAAGTGATGATCAAATATTACATGGGAGAACAGAGGCTAGATCATTTATAGCAGTAGAAAAAGAGTGGTGCTAAAAACACATCCCTGAGGGACACGTTCAGCTTGGACAAAGTCCAGGGAAAGCAAATTATTAACCCGAACACGGAAATGTCTATAAGAAAAGAAGATTTTAATTAAAAGTGGCAGATTGCCTCGTAGTGTAATATTGTCAAGTAGTGTAATATTGTCAAGTAGTGTGATATGGTATCACGAATCTAAGACGCTCTATCAATTTGCAAATTACTATGGGACGATAGTATAAGTACTCGGTTTACGAAAAGGCAGAGCAACGACAGATTTCCACAACTGAGGAAGATCCCCTTGTGACCCAGTAAGATTAAAAACACGTAAGAGGACTGCTAGGACTGACCGATGTATATGCAGATTCATACGAATCAGGACCAGCTGCCGACGATCGGCAAGCTGAAAGTGTTGAGTTTGGTTTCAAAAGCGTAAAAGGCACATTATAAGACTTCTCTGGTAGAAGAGAAGTAACTCTCTGGCAGACTTGGAGGAAAGAAACGGGTGACACAGATGTAGCCCTTGAAAGATACGAGCAAGATGATTTCCAGTTTCCGTGGCGACTTCAAGAGGTCTTCCAGTGCTGACACAAGCAACCTTAAGAATGGGAGCTGGGTTTGGAGAGTACTTGCCACTCAATTTCCGTACTTTTTTTTCCAACCTGCACTCATAAAGGAAGCCAAAGTGACGGTAGAAACAATACTGCCAACAAGTGCGTTTAGCTTCTCGACTGACAATTCAGTCAACCGCCCTCGTCTGCTTAAAATCAAGGAGTCGCTCTGTGGCCCGATTATAACGATATCGGCACGATGCATCATGTTTCAAACGTACTGCACGAACACCAAGGCACGCATTTCTGAGGGGTGCCTACCTGAGGCTTGATTATAATTATTATAATAATCAAAATGAAGCGCTAAACCCACTAGGGACCTGAGGTTGGAGGAAGTGTATTCGATCTGTGCTCCAGATCCCTGAATTAAGCCTAAATACCTTCCATCCCCACCCCACAGACGCTGTATAGTCCCTACGGATTTAGCGCTCGTCCATGATTATAATAATATTAATATTAATAAATTTTTTTCTCAAATTTTTTCCAGGTATACTCCAGGCTAACAGAAAATTTTAAATAGAAAAGGAATTATGAAAACTAATGTTTTTACAACGTTAGTTTAGTGAGCCCTTAAAAGGTTCGTGTCAGTGTCCGTACATTGTTATGTTTTGTTGTCGCCATAAACTCACCCAAGGTTTTCGTTTTGACTTCAAATTTCCTTATTCGATCAGTTCATATTTTCACACCAGGTCATCTGATCATAGGCGGAGAATTGTGGAACAATTGACTAGTATAGGGGACACCTGAACATTAAAATGGTATCTTATCTAATGGTGTCTTACCTAACATAGGTGACACCTATTGAACTTCACATAGACCATTCCCCTAACAAGCTTCTATGGGAGATAACTTTTGACAATCTCTTCTGAAGGTCTTCTTGTTTAAACACTCCGACTTAGAACTTGGTTGGCATTGTTAACCGAGTGTTCAGGCAACATTTTGTCACGCAATCTCAAAATGGTACTGAAAAATTTTGCATTGTGTTGCGCCTCTCCACCATCTCATACAATCTTCGAACTCCCATGCTAGACCCTTCCCACTATATCATTCACACTTCGAACTCCCACACTAGACCTCCCCACCATCATTCCCACAATTCCTCTTGCTGAACAAGTACCTCACTCTCATACCTACATCACCTCTGACACCTCACCCTCCTCCATGTCTCCAATATCTATATCACCACATTGTCTTCACAGCGCCTCTATTTCTTCCATCTCTTCAGCACCACTACCTGCATCATACCAGCAGCTTCACTTTCTCCATCACTCCAACACCTCCTCCAACACTCCAGCACCTCCATCTTCTGAACCTGCATCTTGCCTATCTTAATAAACAAGTCCATTTACTCCCTAGGCTTTCTCACCATTTTTCCTCTCTTTTCAAAATGTTTTTTTTTTTTTTTTTTTTTTTTTTTTTTTGTGTGTGTGTGTGTGTGTGTGTGTGTGTGTGTGTGTGTGTGTGTGTGTGTGTGTGTGTGTGTGTGTGTGTGTGTGTGTGTGTGTGTGTGTGTGTGTCTTTCTGTCTGTTTTTCTGTCTCTCGGTCTGTCTGTACTTGCCTATTTCTACTCACCTACTTGTGGTTGCAGGGGTCGAAACATAGCTCCTGGCCCCGCCTCTTCACTGATCGCTACTAGGTCCTCTCTCTCCCTGCTCCAGGAGCTTAATCATACCTCGTCTTAAAACCATGTATGGTTCCTGCTTTCACTACATCACTTGCCAGACTCAATGACTAAAGAAATACTTCTTAACATCTCTTTGACTTATCTGAGTCTTCAACTTCCAATAGTGACCCCTTGTTTCTGTGTTCCATCTCTGGAACATCCTGTCTCTGTCCACCTTGCCAATTCCTCTCAGTATTTTGTATGTCTTTATCATGTCTCCCACATCCCTTCTGTCCTCCAATGTCACCAGGCCGATATCCCTTAATTGATTCATAGGACAATCCCCTTAGCTCTGGAACTAGCCTTGTTGCAAACCTTTGCACTTTCTCCAATTTCGTGACGTGCTTGATCAGGTGTGGGTTCCAAACTGGTGCTGCATACTCCAGTATGGGCCTGACGTACATGGTGTACAGTGTCTTGAACGATCCCTTACTGAGGTATCGGAATGCTATTCTCAGGTTTGCCAGGCGCCCACATGCTGCAGCAGTTATCTGGTTGATGTGCGTCTCAGAAGATGTGCTTTGATTGATGTGTGCCTCAGAAGATTGCCTCTGATTGATGTGTGCCTCAGAAGATTGGCTCTGATTGATGTGTGCCTCAGAAGATTGGCTCTGATTGATGTGTGCCTCAGAAGATTGGCTCTGATTGATATGTGCCTCAGAAGACTGGCTCTGATTGATGTGCGCCTCAGAAGATGTGCTCTGATTGATGTGCGCCTCAGAAGATTGGCTCTGATTGATGTGCGCCTCAGAAGATGTGCTCTGATTGATGTGCGCCTCAGAAGATGTGCTCTGATTGATGTGCGCCTCAGAAGATTGGCTCTGATTGATGTGTGCCTCAGAAGATGTGCTCTGATTGATGTGTGCCTCAGAAAATGTGCTCTGATTGATGTGTGCCTCAGAAGATATGCTCTGATTGATGTGTGCCTCAGAAGGACCCCAGGGTCCTTTTCCTTGAGTTAGGTTTGCGGTCTTTGGCCACTTAGCCTATACTCTGTCTGCGGTCTTCTTTGCCCTTCCCCGATCTTCACGACTTTGCATTTAGCGGGGTAAATTTCGTGGAGTCATTTACTGGACCAAGCTTCCAGTCTGTCCAGGTCTCTTTGTAGGCCTGCCTGATCCTCATCCGATTTAATTCTCCTCATTAACTTCACATCATCTGCAAACAGGGACACTTCTGAGTCTATTCCTTCCATCATGTCATTCATATATACCAAAAATAGCAATGGTTCTTCGACTGACCCCTGTGGAACCTCGCTCGTCACTGGCGCCCACTCTGATACCTCATGACTTGTTGTTGCCTCCCTGTCAAGTATTCTCTGATCCACGGCAGTGCCCTTCCTGTTATACATGCCTGATCCTCTAGCTTTTGCACTAATCTCTTGTAAGGAACTGTGTCAAAGGCCTTCTTGCAGTCCAAGAAAATGCAATTTACCCACCCCTCTCTCTCTCTCGTGTCTTACTTCCGTTACCTTGTCATAAAACTCCAGTAGGCTTGTGACACAGAATTTGCCTTCCAAGAATCCGTGCTGGTTGCTATTTAAAAGCTTCTGTTCTAGGTGCTCCACCACTCTCCTCCTGATAATCTCCATGACTGTGTGTGTGTGTCTGTACGCACCTCGCCTATTGTCCTCACCTAATTGTGGTTGTAGGGGTCGAGTCATAGCTCCAAGCACCGCCTCTTCACTAGTTGTTACATCGTCACTCTCTCCCTGTTCCATTAGCTTTATTATACCTCGTCTTAAAGCTATGTATGGTTCCCGTCTCCACTACATCACTTCCCAACTATTCCACTTCCTGACAACTCTATGACTGAAGAAGTACTTCCTATCATCCCTGTGACTCATCTGAGTCTAACTTGCAATTGTGTCCCCTTGTTGCTGTGTCCCATCTCTGAAACATCCTGTTTCCACCTTGTCGATTGATGGCCCCGTGGCCTGGTGGCTAATGCTCTCGCTTCACACGGCGAGGATCCGGGTTCGATTCCGGGCGAGGTTAGAAACATTGGGTGTGTTTCCTTACACATGTAAGGAACCTGGGTACCTGGGTGTTAGTGGACTGGTGTGGGTCGCATCCTGGGACAAAGCTGACCTAAATTGCCCGAAATGCTCTGCATAACAAGCTGCTTTCTATATAGAAATATGTCATTATTCTTTCTCTAATTTCTTGACGTGCTTGGCCTGGTATGGGTTCCAAATCTGTGTGTGAGTGTGGAGTGTATGTGTGTATGTGTTTGGTGTGTGTGTGTACTAACCTATATGTACTCATATATGGCTGCAGGGGTCGAGTTATACCTCCTGGCACCTTCTCTTCTCTAGTCGCTACTAGATCCAATTTTTCACTGCTTCAGGAGCCTTATCGCACCTCATCTTAAAGCTGTGTATACTTCCTGCTTCCACTGTTTCACTCTATAGATTGTTCCACTTCTGACAACACTAAATCTGAAGAAACACTTCCTAACATAGCTATAACTCACATGAGCTTTTAACATCCAGTTGTGTCTGCTTATTCCTGTGTTCCGCCTCTGAAACATTCTGGCCCTGTACACCTTGACAACTCCTCACAGTGTTTGAGCAGATGTGGGATCCATACTGGTATTGCATACTCAAATAGAGGCATGATGTACACATGATACAGTGTCAAAACGCTATTTTTTAGGTTTGCCAGGCGCCCATATGCTGCAGCGGTTATTTGGTCGATGTTCACCTACCTGCTTGAAGTCTACCTGGAGGTTATTCCGGGTTCAACGCCCCCGCGGCGTTGAACCCCGGAACAGGCCTCCTGGTGGATCAGAGCCTGATCAACCAGGCTGTTACTGCTGGCCGCACGAACCACAGCCTGGCTAATCCGGCACTGACTTTAGGTATCTGTCCAGCTCCCTCTTGAAGGCAGCCAGGGGCCTATTGGTAATTCCCCTTATGCTTGGTCTGAGGCTGTTGGACAGTCTTTAGGAATTATGCTCACCCCAAGATCCTTGTCCTTGAGTAAGGTTTGCAGTTTTGACCCAAGAGCCTGTGCTTCGTCTACGGTCTTCTTCGTCCTTTCCCATGTTTCATAATTGCAGTTGGTAGTGTTAAACTCCAGGAGGCATTTGTCGGAACAGGCTTCCAGCCGGTCCGAATTCCCTTTTAATCTTACCTGATTCTCATTCGCTTGTATTTTCCTCATTAGTGCCACATTGTTTGCGAACTGGGACTCCTATGAATGTATTCTTTCCGTCATGTCATTCACATATACAAGAAACAGCAACAGATCTAAGACTGACCCTTATGGAGCCCCATTCGATACATACGCTAACTCTGACACCTCATCACACCAACACTTGTTTATTTCCTGTCAGGTATTCCCTAATCCACTACAGTGCTTTTCCTGCCTGCTCTGCTAGCTTTTCAACCAGTCTCTTGTGTGGTACTTGTCTATAGGCTTCGTACATTACAAGAAGATGCAGTTTACCTATCCCTCTCTCTCCCCTGCCTCACTTCTGTTATCTTGTAGAACTCCAGTAACGCGAACTCCAGTAGGTATGTGATGAAGGATTTCCCTCTCTGAAGCCGTGTTCCTTGTCATGTATGAGCCCGCTCCTTCCTAGGTGCTCCACCACTCCTCACCTGATAATCTTCTCTATGGCTTTATATACGATATGTATCAGCAACACAGGTCTGTAGTTAAATGGTGTCTATCTCCACCCTTAAAATTTTGGACTACGTTTTCTGTCTTCTACACTTCAGGTAGTTGTTAAATGCTATGCAGTACTTCCTGGTCTCTGCTTATTCATTCTCTAGCGCACTTTGTGTGTGTGTGTGTGTGTGTGTGTGTGTGTGTGTGTGTGTGTGTGTGTGTGTGTGTGTGTGTGTGTGTGTGTGTGTGTGTGTAAGCGAATATGGGAACCCACCTAACATTTTTGCAATCGTACGGGGCTATATCGGCATAGACCCAAACACTTGCAATTGAAGTCCATTTTTCAAAGACTGTTTTATGGCTTCACGATTACGTTATCCATGGGGATGATATCCTAACTTGTCACTTGAATATATTGAGGAGGAAGGAATTTTATCACCTGAGGAAGGCAAAGAGAGTCTGCTCACGAATGTGGCCATGCAGATGTTCGATCCGTAACATTATCTTTGTGGGAAATAATCGGCTTACTACACCAAGAAAGTTCTTGTCTTACCACGGTAGGAATGTCCCTGTCTTCTGTCATTTGTGACTGGCAGGCACGAATGGCAAGGATTTGTGACTGGCAAGCACGATATCCTGCAGGGTTTGCAGCCATTGTGAATCTATGCAGTGGCAGTGGCTACTTCGATTCCCTACCTACAGATTTTGTAGCCACTGTGGCCATTCCCGGCTAACCGCCGTGTTACATTATATATATATATATATATATATATATATATATATATATATATATATATATATATATATATATATATATATATATATATATATATATATATATATATATATAACGCTGGAAAGATGCTTGCCAACATGCTCAGGGGTGCAACATCAAATAGGGAGACTGCCCATCTCCAGGCTATGAGCGAACATCACTCCAGGGACTTCCTCCAAACAGTTCCCATATCGGCAGTGGGAACGCGACTCGAACCTAAGACCCTCAGTATTGCAGTGACTCTGCGCCTTGCCGCCTAAATTCACACAGAATATACGTGTATTTGCAGCGAAGCGCACACAGAACAATACGGTCTGCATGGTCTTAACTGTTCCAAAATCAAGGGCTGGCATGCAAGACACATTGAGGTCAACGACATCATAAAGAGAACCCTTGATACACCTGGATGCCCAGCCGAGAGGGAGCCCCGATCACTAGCAACCAACAATACCCACAACCCAGCAAACCGCCCCGATGGAATCACCATCTATCCTTGGAAGAATGGCAAGCTCTTAGCCAGTGTCCACACTGGCTGACACCTATATCCATCACAGTGTCGGGCAAGAGGGAGGAGCTGCTGACCACAGGGCGGAGTACAAGATCAGCAAGTAAAGGAACAAAAGCCAACAATATCAATTTGTCCAAGTGGGATCAGAGACCTTGGGATCATGGGAAAACATGCCATACGTTTCCTTAAAGAATTGGGTTCCAGACTCATCGACACCACCAGGGACCCAAGGGCAGCCACTTTCATGTTCCAGCGCCTCAGCGTGGCCATCCAGACGGGAAATGCTTGCTGCATACTTGGCTCGCGTCCGACTTTGGAGGAGCTGGAGGAAATTTATGATCTTTAACACATTGTACCATTGTATTCATGTTTGTGTTTTCTCTAAATGTATTCTGTTTATTAATAAATGTTCACATAGAATATAAAATATAGGGGGCGGTAGGAGAAGAAAATATTCAAACAGCTCCGGGGAGAACCTTGAGTTTTCCCTGAGGTACGTTTATTGCCTTCTCTGAGGATGAGGGTTCCCATTCCAGCTATAGAGGTGGTACTTCCCTATATAATGTTATGTTAAATATATATATATATATATATATATATATATATATATATATATATATATATATATATATATATATATATATATATATATATATATATATATATCATTAATATTTAATATGTATTGAGGTACCACCTCTAGAACTTTACTGGGGACCCTCATCCTCAGAGAAGACAATAAACGTTCCTCAAGGAAAATTCAAGGTTCTCCCTGGAGCTGTTTGAATATTTTCTTCTCCTACCACCCCCTATATTTTATATTCTATGTGAACTTTATTAATAGACAGAATACAATGACAGACAACACAAACAAGAATACATTTTACAATACATCAAATATTATGAATCTCCTCCAGCTCCTCCGAAGCCGGATGCGAGCCCAATTTGTAGCATGCATTTCCCTTCTGGATGGTCATGCTGAGGCGCTGGAACAAGAAAGTGGCTGCCCTTGGGGTCCTTGGTGGTGTCGATGAGTCTGGAACCCAGTTCTTTAAGGAAACGTGTGGCATTTTTTCCTCATGATCCCAAAGTCTCTGATCCCACTGGGACATATTTGTCCCTGTACTTGCCGATCTTGTACTACCCCTTGTGATCAGCAGCTCTTCCCTGTCGCCCGACACTGTGATGGATGTAGGTGTCAGCCAGTGTGGACAGACAGGTATAGTCCCATGCTAAGAGCTTGCCATTCTTCCAAGGGCAGATGGTGTTCCCATCAGGGCAGTTTGCTGGGCTGTGGGTATTGTTGACTGCTAGTGATCGGGGCTCCCTCTCGGCTGGGAATCCAGATGTAGCAAGAGTTCTCTTTATGTCGTTGACTTCATTGTGTCTTGGCTGCCAGCTCTTAGTTTTGTAACAGTTAAGACCATGTAGACCATATTAGTCTGCTTGCACATCTCCGCAAATATACGTATATTCCGTGTGAACTGGGGCAGCAAGGCGGAGAGCCACTGCAATACTTAGGATCTTGAGGTAGAGGCGTGTTCCCATTGGCGAAATGTCGTGCCGAATAGTTAAAATTGGTCAATTAGCAAGAACTCATGAGGATACTAGAGTACTAGAATACTCCAGGATGATTTGAATGGACTGATGCAATGGTCGGAGAAGTGGCAGATGCAGTTTAATATAGGCAAATGCAAAGTTCTAAATGTTGGACAGGAAAATAACCATGCCACATATAAACTAAATAATGTAGATCTTAATACTACTGATTGCGAAAAGGATTTAGGAGTTCTGGTTAGTAGTAATCTAAAACCAAGACAACAGTGCCTCAGTGTTTGCAATAAAGCTAACAGAATTCTTCAGGTTGTTTTTCAACTTCATATGTCTTTGGTTAGGCCTCATTTAAGAAGAACATAAGAACATAAGAAAAGAGGAACACTGCAGCAGGCCTGTTGGCCCATACTAGGCAGGTCCTTTACAATTCATCCCACTAACAAACATTTGACCAACCCAATTTTCAATGCCACCCAAGAAACAAGCTCCGATGTGCAAGTCCCTCTCAAATCCAACCCCTCCCACTCATGTACTTATCCATTTAGATTATGCTTCTCAGTTCTGAAAATTTCCGGCCAAGACAGGGCTCGCAGCAATGGTTTCAGGTTGGAAAAATTCAGATTCAGGAAGGATATAGAAAAGCGCTAGTTTGGTAATAGAGTTGTGGATGAGTGGAACAAACTCCCGAGTACAGTTATAGAGGCTAAAACTTTGTGTAGTTTTAAAAATAGGTTAGATAAATACATGAGTGGGTGTGAGTGGGAGTGAGTTGGACCTGACTAGCTTGTACTACTAGGTCTGATGCCGTGCTCCTTAAATGGAAGTGACCTGACTAGGTGGGTCATTGGGCTAATCCGGGGGGGAATTGACATGGATCTGCTTCGCATAAGTCAGTAGGCCTGCTGCAGTGTTCCTTCTTTCTTATGTTCTTAGGTTCTTAAATTCAGTCCTTTCTAAAATTTTCTTTTATACGCTTAAAGATATATTTTTTCATTATGTTCACGTAAAAATTAATAATTTGTACTAATAGAACCTTAGAAAACTTACCTAACCTTATTATAACAAGTGCCATTTAATTTGGTCTAATCATATTTTTGGTCTAAACATATTTTAGATAACTTTACAGTAAAATAATAATAAACAGACACTTTGAAATATATATTTTTTTTCCAAATTTTATGATTCTAACTTGTCAAACATAGCTTAAATTCCTTCCAAAATTTAATTACTTATAAATTAATCAAATTTGCATAATCTTAAACCAATAATCATATTGTTTTTCTCAGCCATGGACTTGCTTGATACAACTTTCTCAGCCTTTTGCAAATCAAATGGATGGTTAAAAATCTGTCACATGAATAAACAGAGGATTAGATTCTTGTCCAGTTCTGTTATATTTGTGTTCTTGTATCTTAATTCAAGACTTTTGTCAAGTTTGAGAGTAATTATCTTATCACATTTTTTACTGGGAATGTTGTTGACGCAGCCGTCAGTATTTTGGGGGGAATTTTTAATCAAAAGTTTTTTTTTACTGTATCACGGTCTTTAAATACAACTTTGATTTCAAATCTTTAAGTAGAGATGGTATATTAAGAAATTTTTCATAGTAAGGGAGAACCAATACATGTAATCCAGCCAGAACAATTGTTAGTTCCATTGCTTCAGTTTTTTATAAATTATCTAAATTTTTAGTGGATATGTTCAGCCCAATTATTGGTAAAATTTCTAACTATAATGTTAAAAATAATATTGATTTACTTAATAAATTAATCA
Source organism: Cherax quadricarinatus (assembly GCF_038502225.1). Lineage (NCBI taxonomy): Eukaryota > Metazoa > Arthropoda > Malacostraca > Decapoda > Parastacidae > Cherax > Cherax quadricarinatus. The sequence goes on from NW_027195047.1 coordinate 71,931, forward strand.
CTTTGATTTAAGTGGTTACATTATGGTTAGTTTTTTATGCCACTTTTTGTTACTAAAGTTCTATTTAATGAATTATTAAGTTTCCTATGTGAAGAACTTGTTAATTACGATTTACCATTGCCAGTACCTACAGTCATTGGGCTAATTAAACCCTGTATTGTTTGTGCAAAATTTGTGTTTAATAATGACGAGTTTTACATTGAGAAATTTGGTATGACAATGGGAAATCCTCTCTGACTTGTCATTATAAATTTGAACAAAGGAATATTTTAAAACAAGACTGATTAACAAAATCATTACTAACAGAGTTAAGTGGTACAGATATGTTGATGTTTTGTGTCTAGTACCTACGAATATAGATATAAATAGTCTAGCTCATTCTATAAATTTTATTGTTGAGTTCAAAATTACGATTTACCATTGCGTTTTCTAGATGTATTAATTATTAAGGAGAACCATGATTTTGAATTCAGAAACATATAGAAAACCAACAAATAACTATTCTTTCGTCCACACTTATTGTTCACATTGTATTCTCATCAATGGTTTTGAAAACTTTGCATATTTGCAAGTCAGGGGCCATAGATGAAAGAATCTTAAAGATTTATGAAATAGCTAATGATCTAAAATATCCAAAACAGTTAATTAATAAAAATTTTAAATTTTCTGGAAATACTTTTTACAATAAAAAAAGGAGAAAGAAAACCTTATTCAATCAAGAATATGTTCGTTCTGCCTTACCATGAAAACTTTCTTGATATACCTCCTCTTCTTATGAATTTTAAAATTTCAGCTGGTTTTAAAAATCCCGATAAAGTAAAAGAAAAAAATTAGGGAATAAAAATTCCTGACAAAAGACAATAGGTCATGTCTAAAAAATTCCTTGTATAAGAAATGTGAAAAAGCTTGCTTCAGCCACACTGGGAAAGACCTTGAACTAAGATTACATCAACACAAATATAGCATTGGAAGTGGACAAAGAATCTAATATTCTGTTTATTAAAGTGAGAGATATTCAACTAATTGGTTTTCAAAAGGCCGAAAAGGCTGTATGAAGGACGTCATTGACTGACAGGAATATAATTGAATCGAACTTCACAAAAAATAATTTTGAATTTAATGTGAATATTGGTTTAGGATTATACAAATTAGATTAAAATATAATTAATAAAATTTGGGAAGAATTTAAGCTATGTTTGACTGGTCCTTCACCATCTCTCCTTCATCATAATGAAGGGAAGGTGTCGTATTTGCCTTCTGTTGTTCTATTATTTTTTGCAGTTCTTCGATAATGTGAGAAATCACAGTGGATTTGTGTGTGTGTGTGTGTGTGTGTGTGTGTGTGTGTGTGTGTGTGTGTGTGTGTGTGTGTGTGTGTGTGTGTGTGTGTGTGTGTGAGTGTGAGTGTGTGTGTGTGTGGTGTATGTGCATGTGTGTGTGTATGTGTGTGTGTGTGTGTGTGTGTGTGCATGTGTGTTTGTGTGTGTGCATGTGTGTTTGTGTGTGTGTATGTGCATGTGTGTTTGTGTGTGTGTGTGTGTGTGTGTGTGTGTGTGTGTGTGTACTTACCTATTTGTGCTTGCAGTGGTCGAGACATAGCTCCTGGCCCCGCTTCTTCACTGATCGCTACTAGGTCCTCTCTCTCCCTGCTCCATGAGCTTTATCATACCTCGACTTAAAACTAGGCATGGTTCCTGCCTCCACTACATGCCTTGCCAGACTATTCCATTCTCGACAACTCTATAAATAATGAAATACTTCCTACCATCTCTTTAACTCATCTAAATCTTCAACTTCCAATTGTGACCCCTTGTTTCTGTGTGTGTGTGTGTGTGTGTGTGTGTGTGTGTGTGTGTGTGTGTGTGTGTGTGTGTGTGTGTGTGTGTGTGTGTGTGCATGTGTGTGTGCATGTACTCACCTAATTGAGGTTGCAGGGGTCGAGTCCAAGCTCCTGGCCCCCGCCTCTTCACTGGTCGCTACTAGGTCACTCTCCCTGAACCGTGAGCTTGATCATACCTCTGCTTAAAGCTATGTATAGATCCTGCCTCCACTACATCGCTTCCCAAACTATTCCACTTACTGACTACTCTGTGGCTGAGGAAATACTTCCTAACATCCCTGTGATTCATCTGTGTCTTCAACTTCCAACTGTGTCCCCTTGTTACTGTGTCCAATCTCTGGAACATCCTGTCTTTGTCCACCTTGACAATTCCTCTCAGTATTTTGTATGTCGTTATCATGTCCCCCCTATCTCTCCTCTCCTCCAGTGTCGTCAGGTTGATTACCCTTAACCTCTCCTCGTAGGACATACCTCTTAGCTCTGGGACTAGTCTTGTTGCAAACCTTTGCACTTCCTCTAGTTTCTTTACGAGCTTGGCTAGGTGTGGGTTCCAAACTGGTGCCGCATACTCCAATATGGGCCTAACGTACACGGTGCGCAGGGTCCTGAGCGATTCCTTATTAAGATGTCGGAATGCTGTTCAGAAGTTTGCTAGGCGCCCATGTACTGCAGCCGTTATTTGGTTGATGTGCGCTTCAGGAGATGTGCCTGGTGTTATACTCACCCCAAGATCTTTTTCTTGAGTGAGGTTTGTAGTCTCTGGCCCCCTAGACTGTACTCCGTCTGCGGTCTTCTTTGTCCTTCCCCAATCTTCATGACTTTGCACTTGCTGGGGTTGAACTCCAGGAGCCAATTGCTGGACCAGGTCTGCAGCCTGTCCAGATCCCTTTGTAGTTTTGCCTGGTCTTCGATCGAGTGAATTCTTCTCATCAACTTCACGTCATCTGCAAACAGGGACACCTCAGAGTCTATTCCTTCCGTCATGTCGTTCACAAGTACCAGAAACAGCACTGGTCCTAGGACTGACCCCTGTGGGACCCCGCTGGTCACAGGTGCTCACTCTGACACCTCGCCACGTACCATGACTCGCTGTTGTCTTCCTGACAAATATTCCCTGATCCATTGTAGTGCCTTCCCTGTTATCCCTGCTTGGTCCTCCAGTTTTTGCACCAATCTCTTGTGTGTAACTGTGTCAAACGCCTTCTTGTGTGTGTGTGTGTGTGTGTGTGTGTGTGTGTGTGTGTGTGTGTGTGTGTGTGTGTGTGTGTGTGTGTATGTGTGTACTCACCTAGTTGAGGTTGCAGGGGTCGAGTCCAAGCTCCTGGCCCTGCCTCTTCACTGGTCGCTACTAGGTCACTCCCTGAACCGTGAGCTTTATCATACCTCTGCTTAAAGCTATGTATGGATCCTGCCTCCACTACATCGCTTCCCAAACTATTCCATTTCCTGACTATTCTGTGGCTGAAGAAGTACTTCCTAACATCCCTGTGATTCATCTGTGTCTTCAACTTCCAACTGTGTCCCCTTGTGACTGTGTCCCATCTCTGGAACATCCTGTCTTTGTCCACCTTGTCAATTCCTCTCAGTATTTTGTATGTCATTATCATGTGTGTGTGTGTGCGTGCGTGTGTGTGCTTGTGTGTGTGTGTGTGTGTGTGTGTGTGTGTGTGTGTGTGTGTATGTGCGTGTGTGTGTGTATGTGCGTGTGTGTGTGTATGTGCGTGTGTGTGTGTGTGTGTGTGTGTGTGTGTGTGTGTGTGTGTGTGTGTGTGTGTGTGTGTGTGTGTGTGTGTGTGTGTGTGTGTGTGTGTTAGTCGTACCTAAGAATCCGAACTTGCCGACTAGGCCTAACTTGCTTAAAAATTTAATTTATCAATTTTTTTTATCATTTGCCGGTGTAGATATGTGAATCTACAGTTTAATCTATTACAACATTGGTCACTGTGTCGGCGATATCTAAAATTGTGAAGTTAAATCTCTGTGCAGCGATATAGTGAGAAATCAATTTCGAAAATGATCGATTTGAAATTGAGCATAGAGCACCTGCACATATCAATTACTATTAAGAGCTTTGCCTAGTAATAGATGACCTGGGTTTAAAATGTGAAGGTGATTATTTTTCTTTTTGGGTCACCCTGCCTCGGTGGGATACGGCCGGTTGAAAGATTCGATAAGGAGTTCTGAAGTTATAAACAAATACCTTTGAGGGTATAAGCAATCGCCATTTACACCAAACCACCACCACTTTCACCACCATTTTCAAAATCATTACAGAGACCAACATCATCATATACATGCCTATACATATATGTGATTCTATAACCTACAACATTAGTCTGTGTGTCGGCGAGTCCTTCAATAATCAAGTCGAATATCGTTGCAGCGATCTCGTGGAACTCAATTTCGGAGATGTTCCATTCAATGCTGGGCAGAGAGCACTCAGACATGTCAACTGTTCTACAAGCCTTTACCTAATAATAATTGATCACGGCTTAAAATGTAAATCCAATCGGATTCAGATGGTATGAGGAAACTGTAGCTCACAGCTGGACGGCTTTGGCCTCATGCTATTCAGGAAGTTTTAAATCGTTATAAAAACGCATGTTTCACTTTCTGTCAACGTCGAATTAGGAGGTATTTTTGAACAATTAAAGCCACACAACTGTGATCTTAAAGTATTTGAGCCATTAAATGATGCTGGGAATGGATTCAATAGCTTTGGTCACAAAGTTGTTGAATCCAGTTGTTACTAGAATCTGGTCCTCGTTACCATGCCACAAGCACTCGAAGTTTGAATCAAGTAGGATGAGGGATTCAAGGAAAACAAATCAGGTATTCCTTCAGAAATATCTAAATGATTGTGGCGGAAATAATTCCTTAGGATTCCACTATAGTTTTTATCATTCTGGGAGGAAGAGGGTGACTGAGTGACCGTTACCCCCCCCCCCATTAGGGAATTTAGAGAAGGGGGGTGGACCTAATTTTCCTTCCTTTTTTTTTTCTCTCCATCTCGAGAGAGACCAAAAGTTATATGTTAGTTTGATATAAGAGTCAATAATGACTTTCTATAGCTTAAAATCTTCTCTCATTAGGCTAGCATGTCAATTAATGAATGTCTAATGTGCGAACATTCTCACTGCCAAGGTGCATTTGAGACAAAGGTGGTGAGGGAGGCTTCGGTCTCAGATGGAAAAGGCACCATGTAAGGTGTGCCGACACGCCAAGCATAAGGCGTGTTGTAATACTATATTCACCTAATCAAAGATTGTGGTTTAGGGTCCAGAAGATTCTATTAAGTGACTTATCTATCTTTCAGTTATACTTATATCGGATTCACAGTAGTAAGAAGTTAAGAAGTAGCGAAATTCTCGTGTCAACCATTCTGTGAGCGCACCTAACCCCTCAGAGAACCACCAACGGCAGGTGATCCGATAACTAATTCAAGGGAGATTGTAGTCAGTTCAAGGCAAGGAAGGGAAGGGTCTAGCTAGGCAGTTCAAATTAACGGAGTCTCAACCATGGTGTTATCACGTGGTCATTCCACCAACAATGTGTATAATGGGTGCTCAACACCTGGATGATAGAACTGACGCCAGGTAACATTAGGCACATAACAGTAGTAAATACCCTTTGCATTTAATTCTAGGTACAACCCGTCAAAGGGATGGTAGGCCACATCTAGAAGACCTGAGATGGCTAGGGGTCTTGAGGGCTTGATTGACATGCACCTAATTTATGTCAGTCAAAAGTAGAACACCCCTAATTACGATAATAATGAGCACAACAGGTATAAGGATAGTTCCTTTAAATGTGGGGGATGCCGGCAAGGAGATTGCATTTAGAGAGGAGGCAAGGGAGTGGCAAAAGCTCAAGGGTCAAGAGCAAAGGCAACAGACAGTTGATGGTGAAAAAGCGAGACCAAGAAATTTCAGCTCTGAATACAAATTTTCTTGCTATTTCACACGGACCTCATGTTCACCTTGAGTGGTCATTAGCTTCGAATACATAGTAGAGTTACAAATGGAGATGAAAGCAGGACGAGTAGAATGGGAGAAGCCAAACTACAAAAGAGGGGACAACACTGGCATGAGAAATTTCCTGCACGAGGTTCAGTGAGAAAGAGCACTGGCGGGAAAATCAGTAAATGAAATGATGGAATACATGACAACAAAATGCAAGGAGGCAGACGAGGTGCGCGTTCCCAAGGCCAACAGAAAAGTTGGAAGACCAGAACAAGCCTATGGTTCACCAAAAAGTGTAGAGAGACCAAAACAAACTGCACTAGAGAATGGAAAAAAGTATAGAAGACAAAGGACCCAGGAAAATGAGATTAGTGGAAGATCTAGAAATGAATAAGCGTGGATAAGAAGGGAGGTCCAGCGGCAATGCGAGAATGACATAACACTGAAAACCAAATCTGGACATAGCAGACACAACCGAGGAGGAAGCAGAGACACTGTGTGTATCACTAACAATAATCATTAATAAATTATCTAAACAGGGCAACTACCTGAGGTGTGATAGACAGCAAACTTAGTCCCAGTTTTTAACAAAGGAGACAGACAGGCAGCATTAAACTACAGATCATTGTATCTGACATGTATAGCATGCCAAGTCATGAAGAAGCTTACCGGGGAAAGAGTGGTGGATCACCTAGAAAGGAATGAGCTTATAAATGAAAACCAACACGGTTTCAGTTGAGGGAAATCCTATGTCACAAATTTACTTGAGTTTTACAACAAAGGAACAGAAGATAAGGGAGAGAGGGGTGGGTAAATTGCATTTTCTTGGACTGTAAAAAGGCTTTCGACACAGTTACACACAAGAGACTAGTGCAAAAGTTAAGAGGACCAGGAAGGAATATCAGGAAAGGCACTACAATGGACCAGAGAATACCTGACAAGATGGAAACAACGAGTGATGGTACGTGACGAGATGTCAGAGTGGGCGACTGTGACGAACGGTGCTATTTCTTGTATATGTGAATGACATGAAGGAAGGGATAGGTTCAGAGGTGTCCCTGTTTGCAGACGATGCGAAACTAATGTACAGAATTAAAACCGATGAAGCTCTGGTGGGACTACAATGGGATCTGGACAGACTGCAAGCCTGGTCCACCAACTGGCTCCTGGAATTTACCTCAGCAAATGCAAAGTCATGAAGATAGAGTACGGGCTAGGAGGCCAAAGATTGCAAACCTCAGTAAAGAAAAAGGAACTTGGGATGAGTATAATAACCAGCACATCTCCTTAGGCGACATCAACCAAATAACTGCTGCAGCATATGGGCGCCTAGCAAATCTAAGAACAGCATTTCTACTCCTTAATAAGGAATCATTCAAGACTCCATACACCGTGTACGTCAGGCTCATATCGGAATATGCAACACCACTTTGGAACCCACACCTAGTGAAGCACATCAATAAATTAGAGAAAGCGCAAAGGTTTGCAACATGACTAGTCCTATGAGGAGAGGTTAAGGGAAATCGACCTGATGACTCTAGAGTACAATAGGGATAGGGTCAACATGATAACGACATATAAAATAATGAGAGAAATTGACAGGGTGGATAAGGACAGGATATATCAAAGATGGGACGCAGCACCAAGGGGTCACAAATGGAAGTTGAAGACTCAGATGTGTCACAGAGATGTTAGGAAGTATTTAATCAGTCATAGAGTTGCCAGGAAGTGAAGCGATCTGGAGAGTGATATACCAGAGGAAGGATCCATACATATCTTTAAGACGAGATACGATGAAGCTCATGGAGCAGTTAAAAGGAGGGGCCAGGAGCTGTGACGCGATCTCTGCAACCACAGATAGGTAAGTATACGCTGGGAAACCTGGAGCAACATGGGAGACCAGAGACACGGGAGCTACGATGCTGTAGTCGGTGCTGGTAAACTTCTTTCATCAGTATTTTAGGGACATAACCTGGGAGAGAGAGGAGGGGAGGAACCACCAAGACTAGACCTAGTATTCACCTTGACTAGTTCATACATAGGGGATATTATACATGAAAAGCTCCTCAGTGCTAGTGATTATGTGGTGCAGAGTATCGAACATATATAGCACAATTAACAGTGAAGAGTGAAGCAGTACGAGAAGGATGAGAGAAGCCTAATTTCGAAATAGAGAACTACACTGCTATGAGGCACGAGGTGCAAGGGAAGAAAGCTAGAGGGAAAGACAGTAAATGAAATGTTGGGAAACGTGACCACAAAGTGCAGGGAGGAAGAGAAGTTCGTATCAATAAAAACAATGGGTAGACCAGAATGAGCCCAAAGTTCACCTGGAGGTGTGGAGGAGCCAAAGCCAAGAGTGCCAGAGCACGGACAAAGTATACATGTAAAAGACTTGGAAAAGAAAATCAAAGAGCCAGAAACGAATATGCATGAATACGGAGAGAGACCTAGCAGCAATACGAGAATTACAAAAGCATCAAATGCCAAATCTGACTCAAGGTTGTTATACAACACATCAGGGGGAAAACAACAGTCAAGGACCAGGTAATCAGGCTGAGGAAGGAAGGGGGCGAATTCGCAAAGAGCGACCAAGGACTATGTGAAGAGCTCAGCACAAGATTTTGAGAGTTATTCACAGTGGAGACAGAGAGGCTTCTATCAAACCAAGGTGATATGGTACACCAGCAAGTGCTGGACACACTGCACACAAGCTAGGAGGACATGACGAAACTACTAGATGAACTAGATACCTCATAGACGGTGGACCCAGGTAACATCTCTCGTTGGGTCCTGAGGGTAGACGCACTGTGTGCGCCACTAACAACGATCTGTCGAGACAGGGCAACTGACTGAGGTGTAGAAAACAGAAAATGTAGTCAGAATTTTTAAGAAAAAAGACAGACAAGCAGCATTAAACTACAGACCAGTTTTGCTGACATGTATAGTATGTATAGTCATGGAAAAGATTATCAGAAGAATGATGGAGCACCCAGAAAGGAACGAGCTTGTACATGACAATCAGCACGGCTTTAGGGAGGAAAGTCCTAAGTCACAGACTTACTTCCCTTACCTCGTCGTGGAACTCTAGTAAGACAGGAGAGAGAGAGATGGGTAGATTGCATCTTTTTGGACTGAAAGAAGGCTTTCGACACAGTACCACACAAGAGATTGGTTGAAATGCTAGAGGACCTGGAGGTAATAGCAGGGAAAGCACCTCACATAATCAACGGAATATTTGACATGAAGGAAACAACGTGTTGGTACGTGACGAGGTGTCAAAGTGGGCGCACGTGTCGAGTGGGGTTCCACAAGGGTCAGTCCTAGGTGCTGCGCTGTGTCTTGTATAAATGAATGTGACGGAATGAATAGATTCAGATGTATCCCTGTTTGTAGATGATAAGAAACTAATGAGAATATAAGCGCACGAGGATCAGGTAAATCTACAAGGAGATCTGAACAGGCTAAAAACCTGGTCTGGCAAATTGCTCCTGGAGTTTAACCCAGCAAGTGCAATGTTATGAAGCCGGGGGAAGGACAAAGAAGATCGCAGACGGACTACAGCCTAGAGGGTCAAAGTCTGCAAAACTCTCTTAAGGAAAAGGATCTTGGGGTGAGCATCATACCGAACTCATCTCAAGTGCACATCAACGAAATAACTTAAGAATAACGTTTCGGCATCTAAGTAAGAAGTCTTTCACGACACTGTACACCGTGTAAGTCTGGCCTATATTGGAATATGCAGCACCAGTATGGAGTCCACACCTAATCAAACACGTCAAGAAATGGGAAAAGAACTAAAGTTTGCAACTAGACTAGTCTTGGAGCTAATGTACTACTAGGAGAGCTTAAGGGAACTCAACCTGACGACACTGGAGGGCAGGAGGAACATGATAATAAAAAAGAAATGGCAAGGTGGACAAAGCCAGAATGCTTCAAAGATGGGTCACAGTAACAAAGTGTATACAACTGGAAGTTAAAAATACAGGTGCGTCATAGGGATGATTGAAAAATATTTCTTCAGGCTTAGAGTTGTCAGGAAGTGGAATAATCTGGAGAATGAGGTAGTAGAGGCAGGATTCTCTCATGGTTTTAAGAAGAGGTACGGTAATTAAGGCTCCTGGAGCAGGGAAAGATTGAACCTAGTAGAGACTAGCGAAGAAGAGGGACCATGAAATGCAACCACGAATAGGTAAATACACGCACACATAGACACACACACACACACACACACACACACACACACACACACACACACACACACACACACACACACACACACAGGAGGGTCAGGGGAGACATGATAATGACATATAAAATACTGCGCGGAATAGACGAGGTGGACAAAGACGGGATGTTCCAGAGATGGGACACAGACACAAGAGGTCACAATTGGAAGTTGAAGACTCAGATGAATCAAAGGGATGTTAGGAAGTATTTCTTCAGTCATAGAGTAGTCAAGCCGTGGAATAGCCTAGAAAGTGAAGTAGTGGAGGCGGGAACCATACATAGTTTTAAGGCGAGGTATGATAAAGGTCATGGAGCAGGGAGAGAGAGGACCTAGTAGCAATCAGTGAAGAGGCGGGGCCAGGAGCTATGAATCGACCCCTGCAACCACAAATAGGTGAGTACAAATAGGTGAGTACACACACACACACACACACACACACACACACACACACACACACACACACACACACACACACACACACACACACACACACACAAACACACACACACACAGTCACAGAGTAGTCAGGAAGTGGAATTGCCTAGCAAGTAAGGTAGTGGAGGCAGAAACCAAACATAGCTATAAGATGAGGTATGATAAAGCTCATGGAGCAGGGAGTGAGAGAACCTAGTAGCACTCAGTGAAGAGGCGGAGCCAGGAGCTGAGTCTCGACCCCTGCAACCACAATTAGGTGAGTACAATTAGGTAAGTACACACACAATCGGCCTGACGACACTGGAGAGGAGGAGGGTTAGGTGAGACATGATAACGACATACAAAATACTACGTGGAATAGACAAGGTGGACAGAGACAGGATGTTCCAGAGATGGGACACAGAAACAAGGGGTCATATTTGAAAGTTGAAGACCCAGATGAGTCAAAGGGATGTTAGGAAGTTTTTCTTCACTCATGGAATAATCAGGAAGTGGAATAGCCTAGCAAATGAGGTAGTGGAGGCTGGAGCCATACATAGCTTTAAGATGAGGTATGATAAAGCTCACGGAGCAGGGAGAGAGAGGACCTAGTAGCACTCAGTGAAGATGCGGGGCCAGGAGCTGAGTCTCGACCCATGCAACCACAATTAGGTGAGTATAATTAGGTGAGCACACACACACACACACACACACACACACACACACACACACACACACACACACACACACACACGTTAGGCCCATATTGGAGTATGCGGCACCAGTTTGGAACCCACACCTAGCCAAGCATGTAAAGAAACTAGAGAAAGTGCAAAGGTTTGCAACAAGACTAGTCCCAGAGCTAAGAGGTATGTCCTATGAGGAGAGGTTAAGGGAAATCAACCTGACGACACTGGAGGACAGGAGAGATAGGGGACGACATGATAACGACTTACAAAATACTGAGAGGAATTGACAAGGTGGACAAAGACAGGATGTTCCAGAGACTGGGCACAGTAACAAGGGGACACAGTTGGAAGTTGAAGACACAGATGAATCAAAGGGATGTTAGGAAGTATTTCTTCAGCCACAGAGTAGTCAGGAAGTGGAATAGTTTGGGAAGCGATGTAGTGGAGTCAGGATCTATACATAGCTTTAAGCAGAGGTACGATAAAGCTCATGCTTCAGGGAGAGTTACCTAGTAGCGACCAGTGAAGAGGCGGGGCCAGGAGCTTGGACTCGACCCCTGCAACCTCAACTAGGTGAGTACAACTAGGTGAGTACATGAAGATCGCTGAAGGGCAAAGAAGACCGCAGACAGAATACTGTCTAGGGGGCCAAAGGCTACAAACCTCACTCTATGGAAAGGATCTTGGGGTGAGTATAACACCGAACACATTTCCTGAGACACACATCTACCAAATAACTGCTGCGACATAAGGACGACTAGCAAACCTAAGAAAAGCATTCCGACATCTCAGTAAGGAGTCGTTCAGGACTCTGTACACCATATACATCAGGCCCATACCTGAATATGCAGAACCAACTTGGAACCCACACCTGGCCAAGCACGTCAAGACCTAAGAGAAAGTGCAGACGCTTGCAACTAGACTAGTCCCGGAGATAAGGGGCATGTCCTACGAGGAGAGGTTAAGAGAAATCGACTTGACGACGCTGGTGGACTAAAGGGACAGGGAGGAGATGGTAACAACATATAAAATACTGAGAGGAGTCGACAAGGTGGACAGAGACAGGATGTTTCAGACATGGGGCACAGCATCAAGGGGTCAGAGTTAGAAGTTGAAGACTCAGATGAGTCACAGGGATGTTAGGAAGTATTTCTTCAATCACAAAGCTGTCATGAAGTGAAATAGTCTGGAAAGGGAGGTGGTGGAGGCAGGGTCCATACATAGCTTTAAAAAGAGGTATGATATAGCTCACGGATCAGGGAAGGAGTGACCTAATAGCGACCAACTAAGAGGCGGGGCCAGGTGCTATGAATCGATCCCTGCAACCACAATTAGGTTAGTACAATTAGGAGAGTACACACACACACACACACGCCACAGCAGAGCCCAGGGAAAGCTGAGAAGGGAAAACGGCAGGCCACTGGGCCCAAGGATAATAGATAGTGAAGAAACTGAAGAAAGGAAAGCTGCAATGGAAGAAACTAAATCGAATCAGTGGATACATAGGGATATGCAGTGGGAGAATGAAACGGTGAGGTCAGTCTATGTTTTTGGGCTCCAGGAAGATGAAGGGGAAACTTATGAAGCAAGAAGACAAGGGGAGAAAAATGCGATCGAAAGCATCATAAGAGCAATAGGAGAAGATGACATGATCCAGCTGGCAAATTTTCGGAGAATAGGGAAGGGGGTTGCAAAGAGAAGAATGCGGCCAGTGTAAGTGACTTTCAAGGCAGAATCGACTTGGAACAGGATCCTGCAGGAGAAAGCAAGACTAAGGGATATGCTGGCATACTGGAAGGTGTATCTCGAATGCAAAAGAACACAAGAAAGGCAGAAACTGAGATAGGTGAAGATGGAGATAGACAGGAGAACCCAGACTCAGGAGGAAGATCAAATACAGGCTCCCTCACAACCACCAACAAAAGCCCCCCAACCAGGACAACCCCAAAGCAGCCAAACATTCTAACCCAAAACACACTTGCCATATCCAATGCCCCCACCCACATCATTATGAACTCCACCCCCACAGCAACCACCCATAGTTCCTTATCAGGCCTCTCATTTCCCCAACTCCAACATACCCACCCCCTCGACCAAAGTTTTAAAAAAGAAGCTGAAGGTGTATACAAATGCAGATGGAATAACAAATAAGTGTGAGCAATGGCACGAAAGAATCAAGGAGACATCCCCAGACATAATAGCACTCACAGAAACAAAACTCACCAGGATAACAGATGCAATCTTTCCACTTGGATATCAAATCCTCAGGAAAGATAGAGGGAGGAGAGGGGGAGGAGGAGTTGCACTGCTCATAAAAACCGGTGAGGATTTGAGAAAATGGAAGGAATAGATGGCATAGGCAAAAGGGACTACTTAGTAGGAACAATCCAGTCTGAGGGCCATAACGTGGCAATTGCAGTAATGTACAACCCGCCACAGAACTGGAGGCCAAGAGAAGAATACGAGAAGAGCAATGGTCGACACACTAACTGAGGTAGCCAGAAGAGCTCACATGGGGGAGCAAAGTTACTAGTTAAGGGTGATTTCAATCACAAGGATATTGACTGGGAAAACCTAGAGCCCCATGAGGGTCCCGAAGCATGGAGAGCCAAGATGATGGATGTGGTACTGGAAAACCTCATGCATCAACATGTTAGAGACACTACCAGAGAGAGAGGTGAGGATGATCCAACAAAACTGGACCTTGTATTCACCTTGAGTAGTTCGGACATCGAGGATATCATGTATGAAAGGCCCCTAGGAGCTAGTGATCATGTGGTCCTGTGTTTTGACTACATAGTTGAGCTACAAGTGGAGAGAGTGGCAGGAATAGGATGGGAAAAGCCAAACTACAAAAGGGGGGACTACACAGGCATGAGGAACTCTCTGCAAGACATTCAGTGGGAGAGAGAACTGGCAGAAAAACCAGTGAAAGAAATAATGTACTGTGTGACATTAAAATGCAAGGAGGCAAATGAGAGGTTTGTTCCCAAGGGAAACAGAAATAATGGAAAGAACAGAACGAGTCCTTGGTTCACCCAAAGGTGTAGGGAGACAAAAACTAGGTGTACTAGAGAATGGAGAAGGTACAGTAGACAAAGGACCCAGGAAAATATAGAGATCAGCCAAAGAGCCAGAAACGAAAATGAACAGATAAGAAGGCAGGCTCAGCGACAATATGAAAATGACATAGCATCATCCAAAGTCAAGTCTGACCTGAAGCTATTGTATAGCCACATCAGGACGAAAACAACAGTCAAGGACCAGGTAATCAGACCGAAGAAGGATGATGGAGAGTTCACAAGAAATGACCAAGAGGTATGTGAGGAGCTCAACAGCAGGTTTAAAGAAGTATTTACAGTGGAAACCGGTAGGACTCCAGGAAATCAGAACAGAGAGGTACACCAACAAGTGCTGGATGAGGTACACGTGACCAAGGTGGAGGTGAAGAAGCTGCTATGTGAACTTGATGCCTCAAAAGCAGTGGGACCAGGCAACATCTCTCCATGGGTCCTTAGAGAGGGAGCAGAGATGCTGTGTGTGCCATAAACAAAGATCTTCAACACTTCCATTCAAACTGGGCAACTCTCTGGGGTATGGAAGATGGCAAATGTAGTACCAATTTTTAAAAAAGGAGACAGACACGAGGCATTAAACTACAGATCTGTGTCACTAACGTGTATAGTATGCAAAGTCATGGAGAAGATCATAAGGAGGAGAGTGGCGGAGCACCTGGAAAGAAACAAGTGTATAATCGACAACCAGCACAGTTTCAAGGAAGGAAAATCCTGTGTAACAAACCTACTGGAGTTTTATGACAAGGTGACAGAAGTGAGACAAGAGAGAGAGGGGTGGATAGACTGCATTTTCTTGGACGGGAAAAAGGCCTTCGACAGTTCCTCACAAGAGGTTACTGCAAAAGCTAGAGGCTCAGGCGCACATAACAAGAGAGGCACTGCAATGGATCAGAGAATACCTGACAGGGAGGCAACAACCAGACATGGTACGTGACGAGGTGTCAGAGTGGGTGCCTGTGAGAAGCGAGGTTCCACAGGGGTCAGTCCTAGGACCTGTGCTGTTTTTGGTATATGTGAACGACATAACGGAAGGGATAGACCCAGAAGTATCCTTGTTTGCAGATGATGTGAAGTTAATGAGGAGAATCAAATCAATCGAGGATCAGGCAGGACTACAAAGAGACCTGGACAGGCTACAAGCCTGGTCCAGCAAGTGGCTCCTTGAATTTAACCCTGCCATGAAGATCGGAGAAGGGCAAAGAAGACCGCAGACAGAGCATAACCTAGGTGGCCAAAGACTGCAAATCTTACTCAAGGAAAAGGATCTTGGGGTGAGTATAATACCGAGCACATCTCCTGAGGCGCACATCAGTCAGATAGCTGCTGCAGCGTACGGGCGCCTGGCAAACCTAAGGATAGCGTTCCTATACCTCAGTAAGGAATCGTTCAAGACTCTGTACACCATTTACGTCAGGCCCATACTGGAGTATGCAGCACCAGTTTGGAATCCACACCTGGTTAATCACGTCAAGAAATAGAGAAAGTGCAAAGGTTTGCAACAAGACTAGTCCTAGAGTTTAGGGGATTGTCCTACGAAGAAAGGTTAAGGGAAATTGGCCCGACAACACTGGAGGACAGGAGGGTCATGGTAGACATGATAACGACAAGGTGGACAAAGACAGGATGTTCCAGAGATGGGACACAGAAACGAGAGGTCGCAATTGGAAGTTGAAGACAGTGGAATAGCCTAGAAAGTGTCGTAGTGGAGGCGGGAATCATACATAGTTTTAAGACGAGGTTTGATGAAGCTCATGGAGCAGGGAGAGAGAGGACCTAGTAGCAGTCAGTGGAGAGGCGGGGCCAGGAGCTATGTCTCGATCCCTGAAACCACAAATAGGTGAGTGCAAATAGGTGAGTACATACACACACACACACACACACACACACACACACACACACACACACACACACACACACACACACACACAGAACTAGGGCCGCCACTGCTCCTGATGTATGTAAATGACCTGCCAGAAGGGATTGAATCCTGTATGTCTCTGCAGACGATCTGAAACTATTGAGAATAATGCGAAATGGAGAGGACGCTGATGGCCTCCTGAGAGATATATACAGATTGTATCGATAGTCACACAAAAAGTTGCTGCAATACTTTCCAGTTAAATGAAGTTCATACAATTCTTAAAATGGTAATAGAGACAAGAGTACACACTGGGTAGCAGAAAGTACGAACATCTGTTAGAGAAAAGGATCTGAGAGTGAACATTGCACTAAACTCATCACCGACACAGCACATCAAATGTATTATTTATGTGAGGCCAGTCAAACTCCAAATTGACTTCAGGAAAGTCAGTAAAAATGGATTTAAGAGTGAGTACTCAACATCTATCAATGTATAGCCTCTACTTAGTCATTTATGTAACGAAGACATTGAGAAGTACATTTTGTCGGTCTCAAATAAGAAGAGAAGTTGCATGAACCATATGTAAAAATCGAGAAAGCAAACGTATTTCACATTTTTAAGAGTTAGTCTAATATAACTCAGAGAGACAAAAAAGAAAGCATCAATGGTGTTGAACAAAGCATCGGGAGTGGGACCAGGACACAAGGCTAGACTCCCACAAAATGATGAATTACAGTGAATCTAGAAACATGTTTCAACAGGCTTGATGTTATCTTAGCCAGATTATAATAAATGTACTGACCTGCTTGTTAATGATTGAAACACCTTGTTGACTAAGCATTCTACAAGTAATCTGAGCCTCAAGCCGAGCTACGAAGGAAGAAACCTTGAATCTGGTTAAATATACAGTGGACCCCCGGTTAACGAACTGTTTTCATTCCAGAAGTATGTTCAGGTGCCAGTACTGACCGAATTTATTCCCATAGGGAATATTGTGAAGTAGATTAGTCCATTTCAGACCCCCAAACATACACGTACAAACGCACTTACATAAATACACTAACATAATTGGTCGCATTCGGAGGTAATCGTTATGCGGGGGTCCACTGTATAGTGCAGATTATGTTTACTCTACGAGAGAAAAAATCAATAAAATATTTAAAAGAGTTGAACATAGACAATGTATATGAAGTGTTTTGCATCATTTATGGTATCTTACAAGTCGCTCCAAACATGAGAAACAAGTGAAAGAAATTAAAATGGCTCACCAGTGATGGAAAGCAGAGGAACGAGAAGTTTAATCATTTAGAAACACAAAAAGTAAGCAAACTAATATAGCGGAGGCGCAACACAAAGTAGACGAGATAATCATAGGGAAAGAGAGAGACAAAAACACAGAAATTTTGAAGCAGAAATAGTGGAAAGTAAATTAGAAACAAATCGGAGTTCAAGGTTGTAAAAAGGAAAATTTATATGAAAATAAAATACAAAGAATGAAAGTCGACGATAAAATTGAGATAAAGAACGATTTATGGAAAGAAATAAAGAACGAAATGCACGAGGTAATAAACAGGAAGTTTCACAATTGATTTTTAAAAGAAAAGATCTTTATTGTATGAAGTGCACGTGAACATCTACAGCCAATGACGTGCACATGGATCCTCACAGTGCACACATGGATCCTCACAGTGCACATGGATCCTCACAGTGCACATGGATCCTCACAGTGCACATGGATCCTCACAGTGCACATGGATCCTCAGTGCACATGGATCCTCACAGTGCACATGGATCCTCACAGTGCACATGGATCCTCACAGTGCACATGGATCCTCACAGTGCACATGGATCCTCACAGTGCACATGGATCCTCACAGTGCACATGGATCCTCACAGTGCACATGGATCCTCACAGTGCACATGGATCCTCACAGTGCACATGGATCCCCACAGTGCACATGGATCCCCACAGTGCACATGGATCCCCACAGTGCACATGGATCCCCACAGTGCACATGGATCCTCACAGTGCACATGGACTCCTCACAGTGCACATGGACTCCTCACAGTGCACATGGACTCCTCACAGTGCACATGGATCCTCACAGTGCACATGGATCCTCAAAGTGCACATGGATCCTCAGAGTGCACATGGATCCTCACAGTGCACATGGACTCCTCACAGCCAGAGAAATGTACATTAGCTCCTGTAGCAAATGAAATGAACATAGACACCAGTGAGGGAAGTGCACATGTACTCAACATATCCTGAAGTGTACATGCACTCCTCCGTCCTTCAACAGCTAAGTAAAGTGTACATATATATTCACGGACAAAAGTAGTGCACATACACCTCCACAGTCTATGAAAGTTCACACGCTGCACACAGTCATGTGAAGATGAGGGACCAGAAGCTGTAGCTTCCTGCCACCACATATACGGGAGTATATGTACACACACACACACTACAAGTGGAGGGGGAAGCAGGAAGTCCAGGACGAATGAAGCCAAACTACAAGAAAGGGGACTACACGGGACTGAGGAACTTCCTGAATGGGGTTCAGTGGGACAGAGAACTTGCAGGGAAGCCAGTTAATGAGATGATGGAATGTGTAGCAACAATATGCAAGGAGGCTGAGGAGAGGTTTGTACCCAAGGGTAACAGGAATAATGAAAAAGCCAGGATGAGCCCATGGTTCACCCAAAGGTGCAGGGAGGCAAAAACCAAGTGTGCTAGGGAATGGAAGAAATATAGAAGGCAAAGGACCCAGGAAAATAAGGAGATCAGTCGTAGAGCCATAACGAATATGCGCAGATAAGAAGGGAGGCTCAACGACAATATGAAAATGACATAGCAGCGAAAGCCAAATGTGACTCGAAACTGTTATACAGCCACATCAGGAGGAAAACAACAGTCAAGGACCAGGTAATCAGGCTAAGGAAGGAAGGAGGAGAGACAACAAGAAACGACCGTGAAGTATTTATTTTATTTTTATTTATTTATTAATTTGAACATGATACAGAGAAGTACAAGGAATACAATTTTTAAAGCGCAGCATGCCAAAGCTCCTTGTATGCAGAACATTATGGGCAGGATTAATATTAACTTAAGATTAACTAAGCAATGATATATTCAGTGGTACAAAAATTATTGTAAAACAGATAACAATTTAGTACAAATGAGTATTACAAAGACAGGTCATATGGTCATTACTGTGTTGCTGTGTAATCAGTAGAATGGAGTATTATGTTTGGTAATGAAGTTAAATAGTAACAAAGTTTGATTGGGTCACAGGTTGACATTTATGAGATACAATAATGAGATACATATGAGATACAATTCATGAGACGCAATTATTCAGTATTTATTTAGTTGTGGGTGAGTAAGTGATTTTTGAGAAGAGACTTGAATTTATAAATAGTGTTTCTTTTATATTCACAGGTAATGAATTCCAGATTTTAGGGCCTTTTATGTGTATTGAGTTTTTTCATAGCGTGAGATGGACACGAGGAACATCAAAGAGTGATCTGTGTCTTGTGTTATGGTCATGTGTTCTGTTGAGGTTGGTAAAGAGATGTTTGAGGGGAGGGTTTATGTCAGAGTTAAGTGTTCTATGTATGTAGTAGGTGAAGTAATAAGTATGGATGTTTTGTATTGTGAGTAGGTTTGGAGTTCTGAATATTGGTGGAGTGTGCTGTCTGTAGTAGGAATTTGTTATCATTCTGGCTGCAGCCTTTTGTTGGGTGATTAGTGGTCTGAGATGGTTTATTATTGTTGAGCCCCATGCATGTGAGGAACTCATCAAGAGATTCAAAGAAGTGTTCACAGAGGAGACAGAAGGGGTTCCAGAAAGACGGAGAGGCGGGGCACACCACCAAGTGCTGGACACAGTGCACACAACCGAGAAAGAAGTGAAGAGGCTTCTGAATGAGCTAGATACCTCAAAGGCAATGGGGCCGGATAACATCTCCCCATGGGTCCTGAGAGAGGGAGCAGAGACCCTATGTGAACCCCTAACAACAATATTCAATACATCTATCGAAACAGGGAGATTGCCTGAGGCATGGAAGACAGCAAATGTAGTCCCAGTCTTTAAAAGAGGAGACAGACATGAAGCACTAAACTAAAGACCAGTGTCACTGACATGTATAGTATGCAAAGTCATGGAGAAGATTATCAGGAGAAGAGTGGTGGAACACCTAGAAAGGAATGATCTCATCAACAGCAGCCAACATGGTTTCAGGGACGGGAAATCCTGTGTCACAAACCTACTGGAGTTCTATGACATGGTGACAGCAGTAAGACAAGAGAGAGAGAGGTGGGTGGATTGCATATTCTTGGACTGCAAGAAGGCGTTTGACACAGTTCCAAACAAGAGATTGGTGCATTGGAGGACCAAGCAGGGATAACAGGGAAGGAACTACAATGGATCAGGGAATACTTGTCAGGAAGACAGCAGTGAGTCATGGTACGTGGCGAGGTGTCAGAGTGGGCACCTGTGACCAGCGGGGTCCCACAGGGGTCAGTCCTAGGACCAGTGCTCTTTCTGGTATTTGTGAACGACATGAAGGAAGGAATAGACTCTGAGGTGTCCCTGTTTGCAGATGACGTGAAGTTGATGAGAAGAATTCATTCGATCTTAGACCAGGCAAAACTACAAAGGGATCTGGACAGGCTGCAGACCTGGTCCAGCAATTGGCTCCTGGAGTTCAATCCCACAAAGTGTAAAGTCATGAAGTTTGGGGAAGGGCAAAGAAGACCGCAGACGGAGTACAGTCTAGGGCCAGAGACTACAAACCTCACTCAAGGAAAAAGATCTTGGGGTGAGTATAACACCAGGCACATCTCCTGAAGCGCACATCAACCAAATAACTGCTGCAGCATATGGGCGCCTAGCAAACCTGAGAACAGCATTCCGACACCTTAATAAGGAATCGTTCAGGACCCTGTGCACCGTGTACGTTAGGCCCATATTGGAGTATGCGGCACCAGTCTGGAACCCACACCTAGCCAAGCACATGAAGAAACTAAAGAAAGTGCAAAGGTTTGCAACAAAGCTAGTCCCAGAGCTAAGAGATATGTCCTACGAGGAGAGGTTAAGGGAAATCAACCTGACGACACTGGAGGAGAGGAGAGATAGGGGGGACATGATAACGACATACAAAATACTGAGAGGAATTGACAAGGTGGACAAAGACAGGATGCTCCAGAGATTGGACACAGTAACAAGGGGACACAGTTGGAAGCTGAAGACACAGATGAATCAGAGGGATGTTAGGAAGTATTTCTTCAGTCACAGAGTAGTCAGGAAGTGGAATAGTTTGGGAAGCGATGTAGTGGAGGCAGGATCCATACATAGCTTTAAGCAGAGGTATGATAAAGCTCACGGCTCAGGGAGAGTGACCTAGTAGCGATCAGTGAAGAGGCGGGGCCAGGAGCTCGGACTCGACCCCTGCAACCTCAACTAGGTGAGTACAACTAGGTGAGTACAAACACACACACACAATGAACATAACTTACTGGTTTTAATTTATAGGTTATAGGTAGACCTACTTACAAATGCAAGAAAATTTTAAATCTGAAGATCATCCAAACGCCTGAAGCGGAGTGCAGGTGAGTTACACTATCTAGATATGATTATAAATGCACTAAAGAGGAAATTGGATGAGGCATGGGAAAGAAAATTAAATTTGGTTCATCAGAAATCTGAAGAGATGTACAATAAGACAAGGGAAGAGATTTGTGGAGGAGGTAAAAGTCACTTTGATGCCCGAGTGAAGGACTCTAAAACTGGAAGAGTAAGTAAAAATGCTGAAATATGGCATAGGAAAAATAAAAGCTCGGGAAGACAAGGCAACAACAGTGCAGGAAGGAAGAACACAGAGATCTGAAATGGTGAAAGAAGGAAAAATCTCTAGTGGAGATGCCTTCTGATAGGGAGGCAAAAGAGGTGATTAGAAACAGCAAGGAATACAGTGAAGATTAACAAGGAAGTCTGGAAGGAAAGGTAGTGGGAGGAAGAGAGAGAGAGAGAGAGAGGTTGTTGATGATCATGGATTTCAGGTGGCCAAAAGGGAGTCAGGAAACAGATGACAGGAAACACGTAATTTTGTATAATTCATTGAGTTCATAGAATAAATGAGCAGATTATTTTTTTTTTAGAGGATCGGGGAGGTACTCTCGTGACAAACGTCCACAAATAACCAGGAAAAGAATCCTAAGACAGAAAGTGAGGAAGCGAGGAAGCCAGGAGGAGAGAACGCTGAGCCTCAAGGAACTAGGCCCACCCATAGCAAGGGTGAGGAAAAAAAAAAGCCTGAGCAGCAATTTGAGAGTGAAACAGCAGTAAAACCCAAAACTGAAGCAAAATTACCTCACAGCCACATCAGAAGAAAGTCTGCGGTATATGATCAGGTAATGCAACCCAAGTTATGAGGAAAAATCTTGAGTATTGAGAAAGTGTGTGAAATGTTCAGTGGAAACAGCAATATCAGAGAGCCTAGAGTAACAGGTACACCGACGGGTACTGGAAATCATTAACATAACAGTGCAATAAATAAATAAAAATTTAGTGAGCTAGATACGGCAAAAGCAATGGGACCTGACAAAGTCGATTGTATGAGAGGGAGCAGAAACATTATCTGAACAACTAACTAGGATCTACAACAAGTAAATGGACTATGGACAATTGCCAGTGATATGGAAACAGCGAATATAGTCCAAATATTTAAGAAAGGAGACAGGAAGCGTTGAACATATGGCCAGTATTACTCACTTGCAGGAAATATTAGGTAATGGAGGCAATAATCAGGAGGGTGGTAGAAAACTTGGGATGAAGTGACTTCTTAAGCATAAATGAGCACGGGTTTAGAGATGGCAAAACTTGTCTTAATGTGAAAACTGACTGAAGATAGACACGAAAGAGAGGGATGGGTAGGTTGAATGTTCATGGATTGCAAGAAGGCATTTGATACTATAGCTCACAAGAGAGTAAG